>NW_007730688.1:105535-125444 GCF_000696425.1 Galeopterus variegatus
CCTCGGCGGGAGTGCCGCCGCACTTCCCAAGTGGCGCACTGTAGCAGTGCGCCACCGGGCCGGCCCTTAAGCGCTACTCTTATTAAGCGCTACTCTTATGTGAACAACAGGACAGAGATTATCTTGTGTATAACATCTGATGTGAGAGATGAAAAGATACATTAAAGATTGGAAGGCCTCTCTTTTTTTTTTTTTTTTTTCGTTAAATTTTTATTTTGTCAATATACAATGTATATGATTATTATGGCCCATCACCGACACCTCCCTCCCTCCTCCCCTCCCCCCCAAGAATGTCCTTTCCGTTTGCTTGTTGTAACAACTCCAAAAAAGTACAGTTGTTATATGGAAGGCCTCTCTTTCAAGACCACTAATCATATCTGCACTTAACATACAGTAGACGCTCAGGAAATAGTTCTCTTTAATGTGCTTTCTGGCACATTAAGCCTCCCCTGTTCCAAGTGGACACATTGATGGGTAGAGCTGCTGGGGTGCCATGTGTAATATCTTGTAATTTACTGATTTTCTTAAATTGTTGCTTCTTTTTTTTTTTTTTTTTTTTCCTTAAAAGATGACTAGTAAGGGGATCCTAACCCTTGACTTGGTGTTGTCAGCATCACACTCTCCCAAGTGAGCTAACCAGACATCTACATAGGGATCTGAATCCATGGCCTTGGTGTTATCAGCACCACACTCTCCCAAGTGAGCTACAGGGTGGCCCTTGAATTGTTGCTTCTACATACCATTTTTGGTGTACCACATTCTCTCTACTGGACCTTTATCTTAAGCTCACCTTGTGCCTACTTGGATCTTTCAAATTTCATTTTCATACAACTCTCACTGAGAGGTTAAGGAAAGTCCATTTTGCAAGTGTCTCATCAACCTGCTTCCTCCACAGCTGTGGAAGTACTTGGGTTCCAAGCTGATTTCTTATGAATCTCTTCACTTTCGTACCCTAACAATAAAATCAGCTAAAACTTACTGAGCACTTAGAATTTGTCAGGCAATGTCATAAGCACTTTACATGGATTATCTTAATGCTTATAAAAACTTTTAAGAGTTATAAACTAATATTATTGACATTTTTACATAAAAGGAAACTGAGGCATAAAACACTTAAGTCACTTGTGTTTAAGTTTTTAAACCAGATCATATGAAGAGTTACTCTATTTGGCAAATATTCCTCTTGTTAAGGACTTCAAGGTCATAGGAGGTACTGATTTTCTTTTCCTTCACACCTTGGGACCCCAGAATCAGTTGGAATTATGGCTTTAAAGTAGTTTTTTCATTGTTTTGTATATTTATGAATATGTACCTCTAAGATAAATTCTTAGAAGTGGAAGAGCTGGGTCAAATAACATGTTTTTAATTTTTTTTTTTTTTCCTTTTTTTTGTCTTTTTTACTGACCGGTAACGGGATCGCAACCCTTGGTGTCGCGCCCGTACCGGGGACCGGCAACAGGATAGCAACCCTCGGTGTTGCGCCCACACCGGGCTCAGCCAGTGAGCGGGAACCGGTCTCCACATGGGATCCGAACCCTCGGCGGGAGCGCCACCGCGCTCCCAAGCGGCGCACTCTCCAGTGCGCCACCAGGCCGGCCCCTAATTTCATACTTCTGTATGAAAAAAGCCTTTCCTGCTCTTTTCAAAATACTTCCCTTCTTCAAACTGCCTTGATTAGCACCAAGCATTGCTTTGTCATAAATTTAAAATGTTAAGAATCCATTTTCTAAGTCCCAGGCACTGAGTATCTCCCCCGTTGGCATTCTCTGATTCTGGTTTATGCCACAAGATAAGGCTAAAGCTCTGAGCAAAAGCTAAACCTGATTGAATTTTTCTGAAAGTGTCTCTCATAAGTTTGGGCTACAAGTGATAATGAGATATCCAATTCTTTATAAATAAATAAATAAAATGTTGAAAATCAGTAAAAACTATGACAAATTTTTTTTTTCCTTTTTTTGTCTTTTTTCGTGTCCGGCAACGGATCGCAACCCTCAGTGTCGCGCCCGTACCGGACCGGGGACCGGCAACGGGATCGCAACCCTCGGTGCTGCGCCCGCCCCTCGCTCAGCCAGTGAGCGGGAACTGGTCTGTATGTGGGATCCGAACCCTCGGCGGGAGCGCCGCCGCACTCCCAAGCGGCGCACTGTAGCAGTGCGCCACCGGGCCGGCCCATACAATTTTTATATACTTAGTTCTGATTCCCCTCAGTACAGAAAGAGTTGATGAGAGAGAAATGGATATTACAACATTTAACGGATGCTTATCAAGGCCACTTTTGGTACCAGGCCACGTGCTAGGCACTAAAAAAACTAGGAAAGTGTACCCGTGGAAGTTGAAGATGTAGAAATTGATTCCCTTAGTACCATCAGTTCTAGCACATGCCCCTTGGAAAGTCTCCATGAGCTCTAACAGGAAAACTAGTTTGAAGACCCCTGACTAGTATAGTGTTTCACAAATTTTCAAGATCAAAAGAATCATCTGGGGGGCTGAGCCCCTGGCGCACTCGGGAGAGTGCGGTGCTGGGAGCGCAGCAGCGCTCCCGCCACTGGTTTGGATCCTATATAGGGATGACCGGTGCGCTCACAGCGCTCACTGGCTGAGTGCGGTGCGGCCGGTCTCAAAAAGGACAAAAAAAAAAAAAAAAGAATCATCTAGGGAATTTTTAAAAAATATACATTACTTTCCCATACTGATCAGCTGCCAAACAAAGAAAAATATACACTACTGGGCCCCATTTCATACTCAGGAATGAGACTCTTCAAGAAAAGGACCTAGACATCCATTTTAACAGGTTCCCGGAATGATTTGTATGAATAGACAAATTTGGAAAACACTAGTCTCTGTGCGGACAGTGGATGTGTGGGGATGTGTGGACAATGAGGTTGGTAGGGGAAGATTGGTAGGATTATGAGGAAAGACAAGATGTAATTTTAAAAAAAGATTTAGCAGTAACTCTTACAAACATGCACAGAGAGAGAGATTAGATGGCTGAGTGTATTTTAAGAACACCATCAGATTTGTGGAATAGTTCTAGATTTAACAAACCTAGAACTAGCTATAATTCCCCCCTTGTTTTTTGAAGCATATTTTTCACCTAGGGTGTTATCTTTTCCTGTCCTTGTTCTCATCTGTCCCTTCAGAGTGTATTACTTAAATTCTCCTCTTCTAAATGTACCTACTCTTGCAGACAATTCAGCCTGAGTTCTTATTTCTTCAACTCTTAGCCTAGTCCTGTTAAGCAGCTTTGGGTAAGATCTGCCAAAATGTCTTCTGGATGACTGATCATATAAGCAATTGTAATCTGTTTAGCAATTCTGATCCTAATCCTCTCCTGAGTGTGTTTTCCAGTGGTGCTTGGATTATAACCAGTTGATGACGGAGCATTTTATAAAAGGTTTATATTAACTAGATTGTCCTGTGTATCTCCTCCATTTAAGGCCCATACCATTTCTTAGAGAAACTAACAAAAAAGGGGGCTGACTGGTTAGCTCACTTGGTTAGAGTGTGGTGTTGGTAACACCAGGGTCAAAGGTTTGGATCCCTATACCAGCCAGCCACCAAAAACAAAAACAAGTATCATTTATTTATTTATTTATTTTTTAAAAAGATGACCGGTAAGGGGATCTTAACCCTTGACTTGGTGTTGTCAGCACCACGCTCACCCAGTGAGTCAACCGGCCATCCCTATATGGGATCCGAACCTGGGGCCTTGGTGTTATCAGCACCGCACTCTCCCGAGTGAGCCAAGGGCTGGCCCCAAAAAAACAAGTATCATTTAACATCTCTGTGTTTCAGCATTCATTGTAGATGTTTATCTTATTCTCTTTTATAGCATTACACCATTGGTTTAGTGCCTATGAGTCTGATATTAGCATTTAGTGATAAGCTCCTTCCTTTGCCTGACATAAAGAATGGCTAACATATATTTCATTTGTAAAATGAATTCAACATCTAACCTGGAAGAGTTGGAATTAGATCATAAGAGATAATATTTTAAAAGGTACCTAGCAGCGTGTCTGCTACATGATAGCTGTTCGATGAGTCATAGATATTTTCCTTATTACTTATACATGAGTTTCTTAAACTCAGTATTTAGTATGGGTGAGTTCAATTAAAAGAATAGGTTAGGGCCGAGCCCGTGGCACACTCGGGAGAGTGCGGCGCTGGGAGTGCAGCAGCGCTCCCGGTGTGGGTTCGGATCCTATGACCGGTGGGCCCACGGCGCTCAGTGGCTGAGTGCGGTGCGGCTGGTCTCAAAAAGGACCAAAAAAAAAAAAAAAAAAAAAAAATAGGTTATAATTAGAAGGAAAAAAGTCAGCTAAATATAAAATTTGAAAATTTTATGTGCCTTATTAGATATTTACTTACAGTTAATCCAGTTCTTAGAAATATGAACACCTAAAAAAAAAGGAGTCCTATATGTTTGAAACAGTGCCTAGCACTGTCTGAACAGTCCAGAACTATCTACTGAAATTGATGGTGGGTCAGGAGCACAGTGATTGTGCATGTTGGTACTCCAGGGCTTATTCTTCTATCTTGGATTTCTAAGAGATTGTGCCTCTGTGTGAGATACGTTGTCTGCCAGATGTAGTGAGTCAAGACAAACATTATAGAAACATTGTAGTAGGATATTGCACCATAGTTTTGTTAGTTTTGTTTGTTTTTGTTAGCACTTCCCAGGATCATTTGACAAGGAAGTCACTTAAGGGCAATGCCTTGTGTGTGTTATTTTAATTCTGATTTCATTTCCTTATCACTGACTATTACTGTTGGTATCATATTTTTGCTGACCTTTTTTTTTTTTTTGGCGGTTGGACAATATGGGAAACTGAACCCTTGATCTTGGTGTTATAACACCACACTAACCAACTGAGCTAACCAGCCAGCCTATGTTCTCCTTGTTAATGTGAAATTCTTCCAGTTCCTTGGTTACAAAGGTATGGTTCTAGTGATTGTAATATCTCAGAAGGCAGAACATCTGAGTTCTGATCTCTGCCACAAATGGTCGATGGGACTTTTATTATTCTCAGCATTGGGAGGATAAATTATTGTCTATGAAATACTCTGAAATCCCTAGGTAGTGCTTTCAGACCTGAAATTCTTTTTTTTTTTTTTTTTTTTAAAAGATGACCGGTAAGGGGATCTCAACCCTTGGCTTGGTGTTGTCAGCACCACGCTCAGCCAGTGAGCAAACCGGCCATCCCTATGTGGGATCCGAGCCCGGGGCCTTGGTGTTATCAGCACCGCACTCTACCGAGTGAGCCACGGGCCGGCCTCAGACCTGAAATTCTAATGGTAAATTAAGAAGTTTTCCTCACAAGTGTTTTGGGATCTCCTGGCAGAATTCTCTTTTTCTCTCTTGCACTCTTGCTCTCTTTCACTCATACTCTTCCTCAGAGGGCTGAAGATGGGCATGCTATTCCACAGTTTTTAAGCCCATTATTAAAGAACAATATCTCTGAATTTGGAAAATCCAGGAATTTTATTTCTTCCAGTGCCTTCACCTCTTTCTTAAATTCTTTCAGATTTGGCATTCTTTAGCTGTCAGCTTTTTTTCTCTGTTGGCTTTAAACAAGGATATTCCCAGCCAAGACTCTTGTCTTCCTGCTTGTGACATTGGCATGCTTTCTTTTTACCACAGCATTTTCCTCTTGATTCATCTGGGGTGCTGTGGCTCCAGAAGCTGGTGTATTTTCTTGTCCATCCTCATATATGTTTCTGAATTTTGCTTCTTGTTTGTATTCCACTAATAATCACTTTTGATTTCTTTGGGCCTTCCCCACAGGTGACAGTTCCTTCTTTCTCCGCACCTGGCTCATGACTCCACTTCACATTACTGAAACTCCAGCTGAATATCGCTATAATAAGGCCCATTCTGCAACTCACAGTGTGATTGAGAAGACTTTCCAAACCCTCTGCTCCCGATTCCGCTGCCTGGATGGATCCAAGGGAGCACTGCAGTACTCACCAGAGAAGTCCAGCCACATCATCTTGGCTTGTTGTGTCCTCCACAACATCTCCCTGGAGCATGGAATGGATGTTTGGTCCTCTCCAATGACAGGACCCATGGAACAGCCCCCTGAAGAAGAGTATGAGCACATGGAGTCCCTGGACTTAGAGGCTGACCGTATCCGTCAGGAGCTGATGCTTACTCATTTTAGCTAATGTGGAAGGTGGGGAGGAGGGAAACATTACAGGAGGAGTTGTGACAGAAACAGGGAAACATTCCAGATAGAGTTGTGGCAGACTTTTCCCCTCACCATCCCTCACACGGTTCCATTATCTAGCATGACTGAGGGTGCAGACACTTGTCATAAGTTGACTTTTTATTTATTTTTTTGGTGACTGGCCAGTATGGAGATCTGAACCCTATAAATTGACATTTAATCTGTGTGTTTTAGAAGGGTTGGGGCTATATTAGAATATCTTTTTTTTTTTTTTTTTTTTTTTTAAAAGATGACTGGTAAGGGGATCTTAACCCTTGACTTGGTGTTGTCAGCACCACGCTCTCCCAAGTGAGCTAACTGGCCATCCCTATATGGAATTCGAACCCCTGGCCTTGGTGTTATCAGCACCACACTCTCCCAAGTGAGCCACGTGCTGGCCCATAAGGCCAAGTTCTAACGAACTGAGCTAACCAGCCAGCCCAGCACCACTCATTTGAAAGCTCACTGGTTGCAAACTTTTATGATTGTGCCTACAAAGTCATAGTAGAGGGGAAAACAACATATAGTCAAATACTGTTTTGGTTTCAGTTATCTGGAGATATTAAATTAAAACAGTATTTGTTTGCTCTGAATTATTTGGGTGGTATTTTAGGTTTTCTACTTTGATGCCTATATAGGCATAATAAGAGGAAAACGAGAAGAGTGAATTTAAATTGGGGAATGGTCTTCTGATATAAGTAGATGGCTTCTAATCTGCATTTACAGCTTTGTGTATGAGGATGTTAAGGACAATCTGAAATTTCCATCTTTAGCCCATCTGCAGTAATTGGACTGTGATTTGGACCTCACTGCTAGGGAGAACATCTGGACTGCAGTCTCTTATATAGCTAACCCTGAGTAAGAGTTAGAGACTAAGTGGGTTTAAGAACCTGATCAGCTTAAAGAGGACAATTCAAATATAGATAAAATAGCAAGCTTACACTTTACCAGGGATCTAAAGACCCTGTTGGATTGATAGGTTAGATTGATGATTCATCCAGATTTAGATAGCTTACATTGAACTAAATCACATTTCTTATGATCATGATGTTGTAGTGTCTTTTTTTTTGGGGGGGGAGGCGGGTGCAGCTGGCTGATACAGGGATCGATCCCTTGACCTTGGTGTTATCGGCATCACACTCTAACCAACTGAGCTAACTGGCCAGCCCAGAATGTCTATTTGGTCATTCTCTTTTGAAATTTCTTTTACAGAAGGAAGGTTTAGGAAATAAAGAAGGCATGTGAAAGTATTAAAAAGGAGATGTAAGAGGATATAATTTATTGGTTTGAAATGAATTTCAGAGTTAGACCTTGGATGTCTTATATGCAACAGTGATGGACAGAATTTCCCTGGAAATAAATAATGCCCTAGCAAGTCTTATTCTAAAATTGCGCTGATATAGGACCGTCCCGTAGCTCACTTGGGAGAGTGTGGTGCTGATAACACCAAGGCCATGGGTTCGGATCCCTATATAGGGATGGCCAGTTAGCTCATTTCAGAGACCGTGGTGCTAACAACACCAAGGCAAGGGTTAAGATCTCCTTACTGGTCATCTTTAAAAAAATAAAATTAAACTGATATAAAAATAATCTGATTGGAATAATGAAAGTGTAAATTAGGTTCACACATTGGTGACTTTGCTGGGACAAAAAAGAGGCCTTCCTGAGGATTGTTTTATTCTCAGTTTCTCAGCCACTCACCATGTGATACCTCTGAATTGTCCTCTTGGATCATTTTCTACCTGCCTTCGGCAGTGTTAATCTGGTGATTTTCAAAGTAAAGTAACGAACAGCTGATGGTAGAAGAAATTTGGAAAAAAATTGAGGGTGACTCATCCTCAAGATTAAAAACAATTATGGATTATTATCTGCTGTTTATTTCCACTCCAAATGCTATTTCCCATCATTATCCTACTCTATAAAGAGTGAGCACATTTGGCAGGAGGTTGCACTTAGTATTTACAGGGTTGTCATTGAGGTGGGGATGGGACAATAAGAATTGACTGGAAATTTTAGTTCTATTCATTGTGCAATAGAGGTGCCTTGTTACTTTTTTTTTTTTTTTTTCATTTCTTTTTTTTTCTAAAAGATGACTGGTAAGGGGATCTTAACCCTTGACTTGGCGGTGTCAGCACCATGCTGTCCCAAGTGAGCCAACTGGCCATCCCTGTATAGGAATCTGAACCCATGGCCCTGGTGTTATCAGTGTCACATTCTCCCAGTTGAGCCACGGGTTGGAACCATTTTTTTTTCTTTTTTTAATTTTTAAAAGATGACCGGTAAGGGGATCTTAACCCTTGACTTGGTGTTAGCAGCACCATGCTCTCCAATTGAGCTAACTGGCCAACCCTATATGGGATCCAAACCCGTGGCCTTGGTGTTATCAGCACCGCACTCTCTCAAGTGAGCCACTGGCCAGCACCATTTTTTTTTTTCTTTGTAAAGTTTAACTTGTTACCCAAGCTTGCTTTGTCTCCCTCATAAGGCAGTGTTTTAACTCTCATGGTCTTTCCTTTTTAAGTCTCCTAAGATGGGTATTTTCCCCTTGAAGTTTTGGTTCTATTATGCATACTGCCTCAGGAAAGGGTTACTGCTAACACGTATCATAAGTAGCAAGATAGAGTTTGATCATGGAAAGTGCCTCACATTTTAGCCTAATATAATGACATTTAAGAAAATTGGATGTTTCACAACTTAACCTACTAGGTGGTGGCAAGAAGCCTAAGTGGGAGGGACAGTCTTGGAGAGATTTCAAAAGAAATTTCAAGTGTATTTACTTCCACACCAAATATAATCTTTGAGTTCTGAACTGACTGAACATTGGCTGGCGGTGTTTTTTCTTGGGAGTGTTTTATTTCCTAATAATTCCACAGAGTAACTATTCAAATCTACGCCTTTAATCTCCTTTCTACCTGGATTTTTACATGTCAGCTGTTTTTTCAGTTCATAGTTACACTTTCCCCAAAATGGTCTAGGAGAGGGAGCAGGTTCTGTACTTCTAAATTTCCAAGAGTTTGCTTATAGTGTCCGAAAAAGCTTCTCCCCTTGAGGTACTTAGTGTGGATTTATAGCCAATTCCTGGTATGGTTTTGGGAAAGAGAAGGATTTTGCCTCTGTTATGTAATCCCCATCTTCCATCTGACCAGTTTTCTAAACCTTAGATATTTCAAGACAGCAAGGTTCTAGGATATGTCAAGGGAAAACAATATTGGGTTAGCACTAGTTTCCCAATTCCAAATGATGCTAAAAAGGGACTATAAACATATTCTTGGTTTAAATGAACTGCACAGGGATGGAGCTTCTTTCCTGATCCTTGGACTGTAAAGGATCTATAGCAAGTTAATCTAATTTAGGGACAAAAAAGAAGACATAATTTTAATGGGGTCATATAGTGAAGTCATATTAAGAGGTGGGGGTAAGGGTGAAATAGAGGCTAGACAGATATTAGGCATACTAAGATTTTATCCCTACCTGAAATGAACTGAAAACTGCTCAAAGACTGAGCTTTGCAGTCAATTTCCCTGGCAATGGAGGGGAAGTTAGGAGGGTGACAAGAAAATAAGAAATCAAAGGGTCTTACCATTGTGCACATACATGTCTTCAGGGCCTGTTTTTGTTGTTGTTGTTGTTGTTGTTTTTAAAGATGACCGGTAAGGGGATCTTAACCCTTGACTTGGTGTTGTCAGCACCACGCCCAGCCAGTGAGCGAACCGGCCATCCCTATATGGGATCCGAACCCGGGGCCTTGGTGTTATTCAGCACCGCACTCTCCCGAGTGAGCCACTGGGCCGGCCCGTTGTTGTTTGTTTTTTATTTTTTTTATTTTTATTTTTTATAGGATGACCGGTAAGGGGATCTCAACCCTTGGCCTGGTGTTGTCAGCACCACGCTCAGCCAGTGAGCAAACCAGCCATCCCTATATAGGATCCGAACCCGTGGCCTTGGTGTTATCAGCACCGCACCCTACCGAGTGAGCCACGGGCCGGCCCTGTTGTTTGTTTTTTAAAGATGAGCGGTAAGGGGATCTTAACCCTTGACTTGGTGTTGTCAGCACCACGCCCAGCCAGTGAGCGAACCGGCCATCCCTATATGGGATCCGAACCCGTGGCCTTGGTGTTATCAGCACCGCACCCTACCGAGTGAGCCACGGGCCGGCCCTGTTGTTTGTTTTTTAAAGATGAGCGGTAAGGGGATCTTAACCCTTGACTTGGTGTTGTCAGCACCATGCTCACCCAGTGAGCTAACCGGCCATCCCTATATGGGATCCGAACCTGTGGCCTTGGTGTTATCAGCACCACACTCTCCCGAGTGAGCCACGGGCTGGCCCTTCAGGGCCCGTTTTGGTCTCTAGATCCTGCCAAGATTTTACAGAGTTATTGTGGGTATGAGACTCACAATTACAACTGTTGATGTTGATGATAAGAACGGCAATGCAGGAAGGAAGGGAAAACACTAGCTGGAGGCTGGGGACACCTCAGTTTTCTAACACATCAAATTCACAGGCTTTTAAAATTTTTTTCATCATGGCTACAGAACCCAGACCCCCTCTGTGATAATCAAATAAGAGGAGATTTCTGGATACTAAACAGGAGAAAGAAAAGTAGACCTTGAAATCATGAGATAGAAAATTTCAAAAAGGCTGTTGGGCTGTAACAAATTTCAAGGAGTTTCCATGTTTGCCCAGCAAAACATTAAGGATCTATTATTCTGTTGAGATATTAACTTTCTCTAATTCTCACATATACTGCTGTCTTTTATAGATGAGCTGATTTATTTGCCATTCTAGAGCCTTAACATGTTAATACATTTCAATCTATTGATAAATTCCAGTGATAATTATTTATTCCTATATAAATAGTTCTAAAGAAGGAAAAGCCTTCCATCATTCTACTGATGTAGGTTTCCTGCTATTCTGGGATCTCTCCCCTTCCCTGGGATGCTCCTACATCACTGAACTGCTTCTACCTTTACTATTCCAACCCAAAGTGTGTATATTACCCCACAGCACAATAAGAACATGCTACAAAAGAGCAGAATAGAATTGCAACAGTAAAATCTACAACTGGGCCGGTCCGTGGCTCACTTGGGAGAGTGTGGTGCTGATAACACCAAGGCCACGGGTTCGGATCCCATATAGGGATGGCCGGTTAGCTCACTGGGTAAGCATACTGCTGACAACACCAAGTCAAGGGTTAAGATCCCCTCACCGGTCATCTTTAAAAAAAAAACAAAAAACTGGGCCGGCCCGGTGGCGCACTGGATAGTGCGCCGCTTGGTAAGCGCGGCGGCGCTCCCGCCCGAGGGTTCGGATCCCACATACAGACCGGTTCCAGTGAGCGAGGCGCGGGAGCAACACCGAGGGTTGCGATCCCGTTGCCGGTCCCCGGTCCAGTACGGGGGCAACACTGAGGGTTGCGATCCGTTGCCGGACACGGAAAAAGACAAAACAAAAAACAAACAAAAAAAACAAAAACAAAAAACTACAACTGGTTCATCAATTTGGCTGCTCAAGGCCCACCCCTTTTCTTCTACTTCCAAATAAGATGACTTACTGCTAGGATGACCTAGGTTAAAGCCTGACTTCTACTGCCCAGGGTATGGTAGAGGCATGTTTCTCAGAACCCAGAGCCAAGATATGGAACAGATTATTCCCTCCCCACCCTCTTCCTCTCCCCTCGCTCTTTCAACCTTCATTCCAGGCGATTCTCCTAGATCAACATGCCCCAATCCTCTTTTCCTGCTTCAGTCTTTACAAATTCTTTCCATGTGATTGACAGTGGCAAGGTCTTTTTCTTTTCTTTTCTCCTTTTTTTTTGGCTGCTGGCTGGTTATGGGGATCCAAATCCTTGATCTTGGTGTTATCAGCACTATGCTCTCCCAAGTGAGCTAACCGGCCAGCCCAGCATGGTCTGTTCTTAGGGTGACCAACCATCCCAGTTTGCCCAGGGCAGTCACAGTTTTAGCACTAAAAGTCCTATGTCCTGGAAAACTCCTCCTCTTTAGTCCTGAGCAAACAGGGACAATTTGGTCATTCTACTTCAGGGGAGATACCATCCTACTTTCAAGGGAGTGGCTTCACCAGGAGAGTCCTACCAGAATACAATAATCAACAATCAACACAATAATGAGGGCTGACTTGTTAGTTCAGTTGGTCAGAGCATGATGTTAGAGCGTGATGTCATAATACCAAGGTCAAGGGTTCAGATCCCTTGTACCAACCAGCTGCCAAACACACACACACACAATAATGAGTTCTTGAGTATTTTGGGTTTTTTTTAGTCAATACTAATATGTAGGACATCAGTGGTACAGCCCAGGATGATCTTTAATTCTGCCCACATGGTTTATTTTTTACACTTCTTCCTCAAATATGAGGAGATTCTGGTAGGTCTGAGTATTTCAATTCCTAATCTCTTGTGATCCACTCTTCAATCTAAATAGACTTCTCCATAAGAACAAGCAGTAGTTTGCTGTCACCCTGAAGCTTAAATCCACATTTGAAAAGAAACAGTTCTGTAAAGGAAATTTATCTGTAGAGATGCAACCCTGCTTGGCGAATAGCTATTTTCCATGATCTCACAGAACAGTCTAGCCTCAGCTTCTCAAATATCTTCATTTTCAGATGACAATTTTAGATGATTTTAGATAAATATTTGCATAGCTTTCAGGTATTTTTCTCAAAATAAAAGTCTCCAGCTTTTGAAAACCTGAAAATTTCTTGTAGCCTTGAAAGTAGTTTCTTTTGGGGGCCGGCCCGTGGCTCACTCGGGAGAGTGTGGTGCTGATAACACCAAGGCCACAGGTTTGGATCCCTATATAGGGATGGCCCGTTAGCTCACTTGGGAGAGTGTGGTGCCGACAACACCAAGTCAAGGGTTAAGATCCCCTTACCGGTCATCTTTTAAAAAAAAAAAAAAAAAAAGTTAAAGAAACTATTTTTTTTTTAAAGATGACCAGTAAGGGGATCTTAACCCTTGACTTGGTGTTGTCGGCACCACACTCTCCCAAGTGAGCTAACGGGCAATCCCTGCTCACCCATTGAGCTAACCGGCCATCGCCATATGGGATCCGAACCCGTGGCCTTTGTGTTATCAGCACTACACTCTCCCGAGTGAGCCACAGGCTGGCCCTAGTTTCTTTAGCTTTTTAAATTGCAATCATGGTTTTAAAATAATGTAGTTATTTGGGACAAATTTAAATGAGGGTTATGGCTCTAGACACTATGATCCCCCAACCTCTCCAGGAAGGAAGCTTCTCTAACACATGTATTCTAGGAGTGAAAACTCAGCCCTGGGAAGACAGCAAAGGAAAATCTATGAGCATTTGACCACTTCTCACCTGCCTCCAGGAATGTAGCAGACTGCTTGTTTAGTTGTCACCTAGTATTCATTTGCTCCTGGCTTTTAGGGGGCACATGGTTGCCCAGGATACAGACTAACTCCCAGTTTCTCTTGCAGGTAGGTGTGGTTTTGTGATTAAATTTTGGCCAGTGAAATATAAGTGGAAGTGTCCTGTGCTATTTTCAAGACGTGTGTTTATGGTTAGGAGACATGCCTTTTCTCTTTCAGCTTTGGTAGTTGGAATGTGTACATGATGGCTGGAGCTTGGGCAGTCATTTTGGCCCTGAGGTAAAAGCCATTTATTTTTGAAGAAGGCAAAGCAACAAGATAGAAGAAGCCTGGTCCCTGACACTGATAGAAGAAGCCTGGTCCCTGACACTGAATAGCCACACCTCACCCTAGGCTATATATCTCTGGAAACCTGTATCTTGCTTCACTTAGTCTTCTTCTTTTTTTTTTTTTTTCTTGGTGGCTCACCAGTAGAGAGATCAAAACCTCGACTTTGGTGTTATCACTACCATCCACTAGTCAACTGAGCTAACTGGCCAACCCATTTACTCTTCTTATTTGCTTATGTGCAATGAGACATAATCATAAATAACAAGGTTATAACTGCCTCTTTCCTGGGGCCAGCCTGTGGCTCACTCGGGAGAGTGTGGTGTTGACAACGCCAAGTCAAGGGTTAAGATCCCCTTACCGGTCATCTTTAAAAAAAAAAAAAAGAAAAAGAACTGCCTCTTTCCACAAGCAGCAATACGTATTACACAGGAAATGTTTAGAAGCAACATACATATTCAATAATGGGGAGCATGGTCAATATATCCCCTCACTGGAATATTGTGCAATTGTTAAAAGTAATAACTATTAAAGAATTTTTTTTTTTTTTTTTAAAGATGACCGGTAAGGAGATCTTAACCCTTGACTTGGTGTTGTCAGCACCACGCTCACCTAGTGAGCCAACCGGCCAGATGGCCGGTTGGCTCACTAGGTGAGCGTGGTGCTGACAACACCAAGTCAAGGGTTAAGATCTCCTTACCGGTCATCTTTAAAAAAAAAAAAAAAAATGGTGCTGGCCAGTGGCTCCCTTGCCGTAATAACTTCGTATAGCATACATTATACGAAGTTATACGAACAACACCAAGTCAAGGGTTAAGATCTCCTTACCGGTCATCTTTAAAAAAAAAAAAAAAAATGGTGCTGGCCAGTGGCTCCCTTGCCGTAATAACTTCGTATAGCATACATTATACGAAGTTATACGAACAACACCAAGTCAAGGGTTAAGATCTCCTTACCGGTCATCTTTAAAAAAAAAAAAAAAAATGGTGCTGGCCAGTGGCTCCCTTGCCGTAATAACTTCGTATAGCATACATTATACGAAGTTATACGAACAACACCAAGTCAAGGGTTAAGATCCCCTTACCGGTCATCTTTAAAAAAAAAAAAAAACAAAAAACAAACATAATTGTATCTCTGCTTGAATTAAACCTCTAAAACTTTTTTATGTATTATTTCCAGAGACTACATTGGAACATGAACTAATGAAAATTTTGTTTCTTGGAAGCATATTTTCAAATTCTTTCTTTTTTTTAGACTGTCCTAAATGTTGCTATAATTTATTCTTTTTTTTTTTCTGTTTTGCTGTAATTTTTATTCATTTTAAAAGTCCTCTAAAACAGTGGTAGACAACAAAGGCCCACTGTCTTGTCCACATATATGGCATATTATGGATGCTGGTCTTATACTGTATAATATATATATACACGTCTCTTAAATATTTTAGTTGACTTAAAGGAGGGGATTTTTTTTTTTTTTTTTTTTTTTTTTTTTTAAAGATGACCGGTAAGGGGATCTTAACCCTTGACTTGGTGTTGTCAGCACCACGCTCAGCCAGCGAGCCAACCGGCCATCCCTATATGGGATCCGAACCCGGGGCCTTGGAGTTATCAGCACCGCACTCTCCTGAGTGAGCCACGGGCCGGCCCAAAGGAGGGGATTTTTAAAAGGTGGCAATAAATTGTAAATAACGCTAATATTGTAAGGATGAGTTCTTTTGATTTAAGTTAGATTATAAACTCTTTAAGGGGCGGGACTATCTTGTTGCCTGTATACACCCTTCCTCTCAGAGTCTCCTCCCTCCTTAAGAGGAGGTAGGGTAGACAATTATTGCTCATATTTAGTAATCCATACTTGTAGTGATCTATTTGTCCTTTTGAATTTTATCTAGGATATTAATCTATATTTGCGTTGAGAATATTACTCATCTTTTAAGAGACTCCAGAAAGAGGACATTGATGTTATGATGCAAATGTCAACACACTTTATCAGGTTCTGAACCCAAAGAGACTTTTGATCATTATGTAAGAAGCACACCTGTGGTTCTAGGCCTTTGGAAGAAAAGAAAAAGGAAAGCAATTCATGTCACCCCCCCCCCCCCCCCCCCCCCGCCTTAACTTCAGACTACACAACCCTGGGTTTTCCTAGCTTCTCTTGGCTATACTTGTGGGAGCTAAGTTGGAGCTTTTATAGAGATTGTTTACTTTGTTCCTCAGTCTGGATTCTCTCATTCTGTCTCTGTCCCTCTATAATCTTTTGATTATCTCACTATTCTATGAGGAAACTAAGGGTCAAAAGAGGTGAAGTGATTTGCTCAATTGGGATAAATAGTATTTGGAGTCCATAAGGTAGTTGCTGAACTATAGACAACAAATGTTGTTAAGCTATGATTTAATCTTCAACATACTCCAGTTCTTTATTTATTTCTTTTTATTATTATTATTTTTTCTGTTTTTAAAAGATGACCGGTAAGGGGATCTTAACCCTTGACTTGGTGTTGTCAGCACCACGCTCACCCAGTGAGCTAAGCGGCCATCCCTGTATGGGATCCAAACCTTTGGCCTTGGTGTTATCAGCACCACACTCTCCTCATTCTGTCTCTGTCCCTCTATAATCTTTTGATTATCTCACTATTCTATGAGGAAACTAAGGGTCAAAAGAGGTGAAGTGATTTGCTCAATTGGGATAAATAGTATTTGGAGTCCATAAGGTAGTTGCTGAACTATAGACAACAAATGTTGTTAAGCTATGATTTAATCTTCAACATACTCCAGTTCTTTATTTATTTCTTTTTATTATTATTATTTTTTCTGTTTTTAAAAGATGACCGGTAAGGGGATCTTAACCCTTGACTTGGTGTTGTCAGCACCACGCTCAGCCAGTGAGCGAACGGGCCATCCCTATGTGGGATCCGAACCCGGGGCCTTGGTGTTACCAGCAGCGCACTCTCCCGAGTGAGCCGTGGGCCGGCCCCCATACTCCAGTTCTTTAAACTCCAGTTTAAAAAACTCCAGTTCTTTAAACATCTTAAACAGCCGGCAACCAACAGACAAAATGGCAGGACAAGCTTATTCCATGGCTTATGATCTGGGTTTGTTTATTAATGCCTTGGACAGGAGCCGGACCTTGAGTTAGAGCGGAGCTGTTTTTCGGCGCTCGGCTGCAGTTCCTCGAACGATTGCTTGGGCGTTCCTCCTTTGATGTCTGGGGCGTTCGTGTATTCGGTGATCTTTTGCGCCGTCTTCTTGCTTGATGTCTCCTGAGCGGCTGCGGCGCCGGGTCGAAAGCTGAGTTATCCGCGAGGCCCCGCGCTCAGGCGGTTTTCTCCCGTCGGTCGGCACAGCGGACCCCGTGCTTCTTTCTCGCTTCTTCCTTCTCTCAGTGGCTCTGCCCGCCCGCTGGGCTGCAAACCTAGTCCCCGCCCGCCTTGCAGGTAGGCCCAGGAGGAGCCTGGGAAGCCCAGCCCGGCATCCTTCCGCCGCGGGTTGAGAAGACCTTGGCGCCTGCGGGTGGGCGAGCAGGCGGCCGCCGAGACGCTGCCGGAGGAGGGGCTGCCGGTCTGCGTTCGGAGGCGCGGCCGGAGGGGCGGCCCGGAACTGAAGGAGAAACCGGAAGGAGGGAGAGATGCTGGGGCTGCCCAATGTGATTCGGTAGGGAGGGGATGTTGGGTCTAGGGCGGGTATCGGTACCCCCATCGTGGGGGGAAAAATCGCTTCCTGGAACGGATAAAGCTTTGCGCGCTTTGACCCTCCTCCCTTTCTCCTTTCCCCCCCTCCTAAGGCTCCGGGTGTCATGACTCAATTGCACTGGTGACCCCCACTGCGTCCGGCCTTTGAAGGGACCTTTGAATAGGTGGAGGCGTGTGGAACAAGGCCCTCTGGCTCCTCTGAGCGAATTGTCATGTTCTCGTCTTTTTTGGGTAGGGAAACTGAGGCTGAGGTCTGGGACGTCAGTTTTCCCCATATCCCCGACAGATCATTAAATGCACCGTAAGTCACTTTTTGTCGTTTACCAGTTCACTCCCCCCCCCAACCCCATTTTACCAGTCACTCTGCACACAGTGATTTGTCGTTTGCCTGTGATCCCTTTTTCCTGGGAATATAGGTTCTGTCGTTAGTGGTTTCAGAAGTAAAGGGACCATGTGATCTTTTGGCTGCTTTTGCTTTTCAAAGTCTGTATCATTTTAGTCAGTTTCTTTTTGTTTCTTGATAGGTAATTTTGTTTGCTGTCCAGTTTGCTTCCTGATTGATCCTGATTTCTCTTCTTTCTCCTCATCCTACTCTTTCGACCATAGTGTTAAGTGGTTAGTGTCCGACAGAGGATGGTCAAGATTTTGAAGTCAAGCACTTGTCCTGTGTATGTTTGCTTTCTAGGAAGTAGTCAAAGGAAACCCGTCTCTTTTGGAACAGTTTTGTCATATTTGATTAGTGGTTTAGTCACTGCATATACCGAGTTAAAAAGGCTATATGTAGAAATCATTCAAATGTTGAAATACTTAAATTGAAGGTTTACATTTTGGGAACTCCATTATGTTTCCCTTTTCTTTCACAACTTGGAAACTTTAACGCTAAGTGTTCTTATTCATTTTATTTCATCCGATTCAGTGTCATGATCCTAATTTGTGTCACTTTGTTGAACAAACTAATCAGCCTAGAGGTCATTCTAGGTTGGATAAGTTTCCATACTGTGTAGAATCAGTAGGAGAATGGTTTTAAGAGAATATAGATTAAATTCTTAGTCCTTGGGTGGAAACTGTACAAACCTACATTCCTGTGCAATTTTGGGATTCTCATGTGAGTTTTGGGAAGATTACTGTTCCTTTAATTTTTTGTGTTATGTCAGCAAGATTTAAATGAAGGGCCCTTGGTCATAAGCAATTTTCTAGTTACCACGACCTTGGTGCTCCCAGAAAGAGAGATCAATGAATCCAGACTACCTTTATGGAGAATCTAGACTGGGAAATTAGGCTAAGAATATGTATTCTCTGAAAAGGTTTTTATGATAGAAAATATATATCAGAGGAAAGAATTTAGAGAAGGAAGCGACATTGTCCACTGGGGATTGATAGGTTCTGCATAGAATTTAGAGTTACTAGTAGTATCTCACTGGTTCCTAATGAATGCTAAATAATAAGTAGGGATTACTATGAGTGTCACAAATCATTTTGTTTTGTTTTTGTAGGAAACACTTGGCAGAGGTTTAAATTGAATTGAGGCAGACAAGAAATTTGATGGTGGTGGTGGGAGGTTACAGGGATAGAGCTTCTTATCTTCTTCCCAGCCTTATGATAGAAGTTCAGACTTTTAACTTACTTGGTTAAGTCTTGTGTTGTTCTGTCAATTTCAGGTTGGACTCTCTTCTGGCATTTCCTTTTAGAAATGTACAGGTTCAGAATGTGACTGAATTATTGTATCGTATCTTTTAGTAAGAAAGTTCTTAGGAATTATTAAAGATGTAAACTTCTTTGGTGCTCACTTGGCTGGAGCATGGTGCTAACACTGAGGTCACAGGTTCGGATTTCCGTATTGGCCAGCTGCCAATAAATAAATTAATAAACTTTTTTTTTTTTTTTAAAGATGATTGGTAAGGGAATCTTAACCCTTGATTTGGTTTTGTCAGCACCACGTTCTCCCACGTGAGCAAACCGGCCATCCCTATAGAAGGATCCGAATCTGTGGCCTTGGTGTTACCAGCACCACCCTCTCCCAAGTGAGCCATGGGCCGGTCCTTAAATTAATAAACTTTGAATGTCTTCTAGAACTTGTGGTTATTTTTATTTAATAGAGTAATAACTTACATTTTTATTTTATTTATTTTTTATTTTTTATTTTTTATTTTTTTATTTTTATTTATTTATTTATTTATTTTTTTAAAAGATGACAGGTAAGGGGATCTTAACCCTTGACTTGNATTTATTTTTTATTTTTTATTTTTTTATTTATTTTTATTTATTTTTATTTATTTATTTATTTTTTTAAAAGATGACAGGTAAGGGGATCTTAACCCTTGACTTGGTGCTGTGTCGTTAGA
>NW_007730688.1:126300-130609 GCF_000696425.1 Galeopterus variegatus
TTTTATTTTTTATTTTTTATTTTTTTATTTATTTTTATTTATTTTTATTTATTTATTTATTTTTTTAAAAGATGACAGGTAAGGGGATCTTAACCCTTGACTTGGTGTTGTCAGCACCACGCTCACCCAGTGAGCTAACCGGCCATCCCTATATGGGATCCGAACTCGGGGCCTTGGTGTTATCAGCACCGCACTCTCCTGAGTGAGCCACGGGCCGGCCCTATTTATTTATTTTTTTAAAAAGATGACCGGTAAGGGGATCTCAACCCTTGACTTGGTGTTGTCAGCACCACGCTCTGCCAGTGAGCAAACCGGCTATCCCTATATGGGATCCGAACCCGTGGCCTTGGTGTTATCGGCACCGTATTCTACCGAGTGAGCCATGGGCCAGCCCATAACTTACATTTTTATACTGTATAGTTCTTCAAAATATTTTCTATTCGTTAGGAAATGCATGAAACTTATTCTTTTTTTTTTTTTTTTTAAAGATGACCGGTAAGAGGATCTTAACCCTTGACTTGGTGTTGTCAGCACCACGCTCACCCAGTGAGCTAACCGGCCATCCCTATATGGGATCCGAACCCATGGCCTTGGTGTTATCAGCACCGCACTCTGCCGAGTGAGCCACGGGCCGGCCCCGAAACTTATTCTTTTGATCATTTTTCTTTATGCTGCTTATCAATACTGAATCCAAACATTTATGGTTTTCAAGTATCTTCATGAATATTGACAGTTTAGGTTGACAATTTTTCTCTCTCTTCCCATTTATCTTACTCTTAAAGAAATTAGAGAAAAAGTTTGATTAGCACACCAAGGTCTCTTTTTCTAAGATCTGTGTCAGCCTTGTTAGAGTTATTTTGGAATAGGATGCAGATTTTTTTTTTGCCTAGTGGTTTGGTTCACCCCTCCACCCCTCATCCCCCAAAAAGAAAAGAAAAAAAACCTTAGGTGCCTTTAATCATAGTCATTCTTGTTTCTTTCTCCAATTATTCCTCATAAACACAGTGAGAGCTTTTGGTTTCTTGTCATAATTTTTGTACAGAAGTGCTATGGTACAGTCTGTCCTCTGGTTTGGGTAATTCATATTTTTATCTTTTCAAGCCCCTTTCCCCCAAATTAATTAGATCTATTTTTTTTCTTTTTGCAAAGCTAAAATTTGTGACTGATAGATAAAAATTTTGTGAGCAATTATTGTCAAAATGTATTTATCTGCCTAGTAGTATGTGGCAGCCTGCCAGTGAAATGTGATTAAGGAATCAGGAGATCTGGGTTTAAGCCCTAGGCTTACCAGCCTGCTATCTGAGAAATCTTATCCAAATTATTTAAGGAAGTTGTAGAGAAGGTTACTATCCTTTATTGAGCATTGACTGTGTCATGCTCTTTACATACGTTATCTCATGTAGTACTCATAACAGTCCTTTATGGTGGATATTATTTTCCCCATAGAGATATTCTTTTCTCCCGTCTCTACTGAAGCTCAGAGAGAGTAAATAATTTGATGAAGATCACACAGCAGGTATACGCGTAGCAGAGCTGAGTTCAAATTTACCACTTTGAATGCTTTTCTGAGTACTTATTTATTTATTTATTATTATTATTTTTTTTTTTTTAAAGATAACCGGTAAGGGGATCTTAACCCTTGACTTGGTGTTGTCAGCACCAGGCTCTCCTGAGTGAGCTAACCGGCCATCCCTATATAGGGATCCGAACCCTTGGCCTTGGTGTTATCAGCACCACCCTCTCCCAAGTGAGCCAAGGGCCGGCCCTGCTTTTCTGAGTATTTGGAAATGGGGAAAGATAAGGCATCTATCATAATACTTCTGTTGAGAAAAAGCGTGTGAGACGGGTTTAAAAAGATAGTGTCCTTCAAATGTTAACTTCTACGTTATCTTACAGCAACAATGAACAGATGTCATCTAGGTTTTGGGGGAGTTTGCTATGTACAAGGTAATGTTACATTAGATAATCATGTAGGACAGAGGTGAACAAATGTTAAACCAGCCCTGGAAGAACTTACTAACATGCATGTGGAAAGGAGTAAGTGCTTGGAAGTGCTAGTGAAAGACAGGTTGTAGGTGCTGCATGGTTAGTTAGGATGAGACTAAGGATATTTACCCCCTCTCTTTCATAGGTCCTAGCTTAAGTGTCTTATAGATTAGTGTAGTGAGTAGAAAATGTTTTTTCTTTTTTTTTTTTTTAAAAAAAGATGACCGGTAAGGGGATCTCAAGCCTTGGCTTGGTGTTGTCAGCACCATGCTCAGCCAGTGAGCCAACCGGCCATCCCTATATAGGATCCGAATCCGTGGCCTTGGTGTTATCAGCACCGCACTCTACCGAGTGAGCCACGGGCCGGCCTAGAAAATGTTTTTTCTAACCTGTTTTCTCTCTCTTCCTCTGATCTTAAGGTTGCTAATCTCCATTTCTCTACCTAAACTTTTTTCTTTCTTCATTGTGTATTGTTCTTGTACTGTGTTTTTTCCTGAGGTATGAAATATTCCTGTCAGACCTTTTGGAGCTATTTCTTGGTTGTGACTCTGCATTTCAACCCTATCTTTTCAAGCTTTTGTTTATTTGGCAAGTAATTATTGAAGGCTCATTAGATGCTGGCATGCAAAGGTAGACGTGGGTGTTCCTACCCTTATGGAGTTTATTCCAGTGGGGAGTATAGTTGACCAGGCATCTGATAATTAAAATAATTGAAATTTAGGCTGAAACAAGTGCTCTGAAGGAAATAAACAAGAGTTGACGGAAAGGGAAGAAGGAGTGAGGTGGGCACTGGGTTTTCACCAGGATTGGGAGTCTTAAGTCATGGCATCCTTAATTCCCTTGAAAAGTTGCAATCATGGGCCGGCCTGTGGCTCACTCAGAGAGCGTGGTGCTGGTAACACCAAGACCATGGGTTTGGATCCCATATAGGGTTGGCCGGTTCACTCACTTCGGAGAGTGTGGTGCTGACAACACCAAGTCAAGGGTTAAGATCCCCTTACCGGTCATTTTTTAAAAAAAAGAAAAAAAGAAAAAAAAGTTGCAATCATGACATCATGATTCTATACATTAGTTTCTCTGCTGCCGTCACAATGGAAGTCTTCATTTAAGATTGCGACGTGTATATTCGTCTGATACTTAATATATGATGATATTGGATTTGGCATAGTAAAAGATAACTATGACTTATAAATGAGTTTAATTTTTTACTTTTAATTTGACCTGAATTTAATTAGTTATCATTTATTAATTTTTTCCAAATTAATATTCTTTGGATGTTAAATTCATTACATCTGAAGGCTGGACACATGCCTTCAGTTGCGTTTGTAGTGGGAATAAGCTAAAGTACTTAGTCTTATGGCAGGGGATAGACTTAGGAGGATTGTGAAATTGAGAGAGGGAAAATGTAGCCCATTGCTGAGTGTGTGTAAAATAATACCTACGATCTTGTTTGGTGCCTTTCTTCCAAGAAATTAGAAGGTTTTTTCCAAATATTTTTTACTACTGCTTATTGGAATCGTGTTTCTCTCTGTAGAATGAACTGAGGCAAATTTCATGATTTCATCATTTGTTTATTCCTGCTCCCCAAGATAGAACGTATTTTCTCCTATAAACCAAAATTACTGCATTTTAGGAATATGTACCTATGACATAATGAAGCATCTCACATTTTACTGAGTTGGAGAGGATTAATGTGTGTGTTTGATTTGAGGAGAGAATTGGAGTATTTCAGCCTACCTGACCTTTGAAAACAGGGCAGAAAAATATCTCTTCTCAAACTTTCAAATAGCAGCATAGTGCCACTGACTCTGGAGCCAGGCTCCCTGGGTTAAAATCCCAGTACCACTACTTACTAGCTCTGCAACTTGGATTTAACTTAAGTTACTTAACTTCTTTGTGCCTCTCCTTATTTGCAAAGTATCATGCAGTTGTTGTGATAACTAAATGAGTTAATATATGTAAAGCATAAGCACATAGCACTATGTATGCCAGCTGTTATCATTATTAATGTTATTATTATAACAAATCATGTATGTTCTTCAAAAGGAGAATAAATAATAGTGATGCTTAGATTGAAGTTTAGGTACTTTTGAGAAAACTTTAATAGGGAATAGGAAGTTAAAGCAGTTTGTTTGTCCCTCTTTCCCCTAAGTCTCCTTCAGATTAAAGTGAAAGGATGGGTTTATTTATAATTTTTAATTTCTTAATTTTAATTTTTTAATTAATCAATTTTTTAACTTTAATTTTTTAAAAATTGCAAATGAGGGCCGGCCCGGTGGTGCACTGGAGAGTGCGCCGCTTGGGAGTGTGGCGGCGCTCCCGC
>NW_007730688.1:131195-132170 GCF_000696425.1 Galeopterus variegatus
CGCGACACCGAGGGTTGCGATCCCGTTACCGGACAGTAAAAAAGACAAAAAGGAAAAAAAATTGCAAATGAGATAAGTTCTTACTAAGAATGAGAAACCTAGAAAGCAACAGTGTCTGAAACAGAGTTCCAAATTAGGATAAATGGCAAAGTTTTGAGGATTTTGTAATATATGTAGCAAAACAGGTCAGAGTTGTTTTAGGAACAGAACATTTCTTTGCAAAACAGGTAGAAAATGTCTAAGCAAGCATCTGAATTTTACCATTCATTTAAACTGATTGGTGTATGAAGAATTTGGAAGAAGTTGATTAAATGAAAGGAAAAGAATATTTAGGGAAAAATCAAAGCTACCAAATAACTTTGGGTAAACTTCTGGAAGAGTGAACATATTTGTTGCTAAGAATATGTTAGAGGGCTAAGAATTTAGTAGAGTTAGTTATTTATTACTCGTACCCCTTTATGCCATTATAAGATATGGGTTGCTTCAGTCTTTTAAACTGTCTATTTATGTTCACCTGTCTAAATCTCTTTAATATTCCTGCTCTGTCATTATAAAAATCTATCTGGTGATTATAGCAGAGTCTATATTTTTCAATTATTCATTTGGAAATTTTTTTTTTTTTTTTAAAGATGACTGGTAAGGGGATCTTAACCCTTGACTAGGTGTTGTCAACACCATGCTCACCCAGTGAGTTAACCAGCCATCCCTATGTGGGATCCGAACCCGTGGCCTTGGTGCTAACAGCACCACACTCTCCCGAGTGAGCCATGGGCTGGCCCCTGGGAAATGTTTGTTGAATGTCTACCTCTGTAGTAGGTGGAAAGATACCATAAAACTGTATATTATGTACTGTGGGGTTTTTGGTTTTTTGGGGATTTTTTTAGGTATGAAATATTCCTGTCAGACCTTTCAGCACTGTTTCTTGATTGTGATTCTGTATTTTAACTCTTAAATGTTCTCAGACTTGTTCATTTA
>NW_007730688.1:132746-134891 GCF_000696425.1 Galeopterus variegatus
CCCGAGTGAGCCATGGGCTGGCCCCTGGGAAATGTTTGTTGAATGTCTACCTCTGTAGTAGTTGGAAAGATACCATAAAACTGTATATTATGAACTGTGGGGTTTTTGGTTTTTTGGGGATTTTTTTAGGTATGAAATATTCCTGTCAGACCTTTCAGAACTGTTTCTTGATTGTGATTCTGTATTTTAACTCTTAAATGTTCTCAGACTTGTTCATTTAGCAGATATTGATTCTAATCAGAGCCAGTGTTTATTGAATGTTTTGTGCCAATAGTATACTAAGGGCTTTGCATCATTGATTCTTTTCATTCTTATGACAACCTTATGATGTAGGTACTCTTATTCTTCCCATTTAGTAGTGGCACACAGAGGTTGAACAATTTGCCCAAGTTATGTAGGTAGAATGTAACAGAACCAGGATTTGAGTCCAAACAGGCTGGCTCGATAGTCCCCAGCTTAGAACCCCTATGTTATACTGATTCTAAACTACTATAAACAATTCTAAACTCTCTAAACTACTGCCACTGTACTAAGACTAGAGTGAAAAAAATAGATGTTGTCCATGGCCTTATAGAGTTTATAGTTCAGAGAAGAGTCAGTAAACAAATAAATATACCAATAAATATATAATTGCAAAGTGTGTTAAATCCTACGATGGAAAAGTAAAAAAAGACATTATAGTAGAGGAACCTCAGTAATATTGGAGCCTTGGAAAGTATTTCTCTGAAGAACTAATTTTTTTGTTTTTTTTTTAAAAAGATGACCGGTAAGGGGATCTCAACCCTTGGCTTGGTGTTGTCAGCACCACGCTCAGCCAGTGAGCAAACCGGCCATCCCATATATGGGATCCGAACCCGTGGCCTTGGTTTTATCAACACCGCACTCTACCGAGTGAGCCACAGGCCGGCCCTGAAGAACTAATTTAAGAAAATACTAGAAGGATGAAAGGCAAAGGGGGGTGGGTGGGAAAGAACTTGATACATTGGAGACACTGAAAGAAGATTGGAATGGCTGGAATACAGTGCGCAGTCAGGAGAGGGATAGAATGAGGATAGAGACACAGGCAGGGATATATCAAGACTTTTGGATTTTTATTGTAAGTGTAGTTGGAAGCCTTTGAAGGTTTTAAGCTTGAGTGTCATGACTTAATACATGATTTTGAAACATAACTCTGGCTACTTTGTGGAGAGTAGGAGAAGGAGAAGAAATGGGAGAAGTATAGTTAGGAGGTATTAGAGTGGTACAGGCAAAAGATGATGATGGGTTAGATTAGGCTGTAGGCAGTAGAAATGGAAAGAAGTAGAAAGATTCAGTAGATATTTTGTTTTCAGTAGATAATTATAGAATCAGGACCAGTAAGAATTAATGATAGATTGGGTGTGTGGAAAGAGGGAGGTGTCAAGAATGATCCCACATTTTTGCCATGAGCATCTGGGTAGATGAAGGTGCCATTTCTGAGAAGGAAACATTGGAGGAGGAGCAGATTTTGACTAGAGTTGTGGAATGGAATAAAGACCTTAATTTTAGTCATGCTAAGTGTGAGATGCCTGTGAAAACATCCAAGTGAAGTCATCAAGTAAGCAGTCTTTGGGCTGATGCTCAAAAGTGGTGCTGGAGGTATGTCTGGATGGTATTGATATATAGATGGTATTTATAGCCAGGGAAAATGGATGAGATCATCTAGAGTAGAAATATAGAGTAGAAGGAGAAGAGTTCTCAGGACTAAGCTCCAAGGAATTTAAGAGAAAATCCAAGAGATTGTGTTGTTATAAAAACCAAGAGAGGAGCATGTTTCTGAAAGGAAGTGGTCATCTATATTTTCTTGGATTTAGCAATACAGAGGTCATTGATGATCATAACAAGAACAGTGTTGGAGGAACATAGGACAAGAAGTCAGACTGAAGTGGGTTTAAGGAGTGGGAAGGGAGGAAGTAGAGGTGGTCTGTATATTTTGATTATTAGCATGTCTGTCTTCTCATAAGAAGTAATAATCGTAAGACAATAAGGTCCATTATTAGGCCGGTTAGCTCAGTTGGTTAGAACATGGTGTTATAACACCAAGGTCAAGGGTTTGGATCTGCACACCAGCCAGTGGCCAAAAAAAAAAAAAGAATGTAAAAACAAAAAAGGTCCATGAAGGGCCGG
>NW_007730688.1:135728-136533 GCF_000696425.1 Galeopterus variegatus
AGCATGTCTGTCTTCTCATAAGAAGTAATAATCGTAAGACAATAAGGTCCATTATTAGGCCGGTTAGCTCAGTTGGTTAGAACATGGTGTTATAACACCAAGGTCAAGGGTTTGGATCTGCACACCAGCCAGTGGCCAAAAAAAAAAAAGAATGTAAAAACAAAAAAGGTCCATGAAGATAGGAACCATACCTTTCCATCTTTGTGTTTTTGACTGCTTATTCTTGGTGTCTTGCCAGGAGGTTATATTAGAGGAGAAAGGGACAGGGGCATGAGGATATTAGCAAGATGGTAAGAGTAATGATTCTCATGATCTTTATATGTTGACCTTGGAGGTTAAGAGTTTATCTACTTTTTATGTCCTTTCAAACTGTTATCTTTAGCTTTTCTTTTTTCATCTTCCTACTTAGTGGGTCTTTGTATCTTGGCATTATTGGCTTTTAAAGTTCATCCTTTATGTCTCTTTTTTCTTATTGCTTTTCTCTGGTCATTGTTGCTGTAGTTAATTAGTTGAGATGCTTGGTAAATCTCTGTATTCATTCACGCCTTTATTGGCTCATATTTCAGTGTAGTATACTATATAAATGTGACAAAGCTCTATAATTTATTTTGGTTCCTGTTTTGTTTGCCATTTATATATTCTTTGCCCAGAGTCTAATTAGCTTTATTGAGATACTGAACATTTAAGCTACAATCCTACCTAGAATTTTATATAATGACTTTCCTGGGAAGTGCTAAGCATTTTATGGATATTGTTTTCATTAGTTCTCCTAGCATTCTTCTTTTTTTTTTTCAATAATTTATTG
>NW_007730688.1:137211-143010 GCF_000696425.1 Galeopterus variegatus
CCGTGGCCTTGGTGTTATCAGCACCGCACTCTACCGAGTGAGCCACGGGCCGGCCCAAATTAGCCATTTTAAAGTGAACAGTTCAGTGACATTTAGTATAATCACAGTGTTGTGCAATCACCCCGTCTGTCTAGTTCCAAAACATTTCCATCACTCCAGAGTAAAACCCCGTATCAATTAAGCAGTTTCTCCTCATTCCCCACTTTCACCAGCTCCTGACTGACATCTTCCAATCTGCATTCTGTCTCTACGGATTGACCTATTCTGGATATTTCATGTAAATGGAATCATACAATATGTGACCTTTTGTGTCTGGCTTCTTTGACTTAGCATTGTGTTTTAGAGGTTTATTTATCCTTTTTAAGGCTGAATAATATTCCATTGTATGTATATACCATAATTTGTTTATCCATTCATTCATTGATAGACATTTGGGCTATTTCTGCTTTTTGGCTATTGTGAATAGTGCTGCTATGAACATGTATTTATGTGGACTTGTTTTCACTTATTTTGGATATATACCTAGGAGTGGAATTGCAGGGTCCTATGGTAATGTGTTATTGATGTATTATTGTTATGATTTTTCTTAAATGATAGAGATCAAAGCCAACATCTGCAGCTTCCAGAGTATGTGATTTGAGAGTTGTTGCCAGGGCTTAGATGAGGATTTAGAATCCCTTTCCTGTGTGTGTACTTTTTTTAAGAACCGAATTCTCCTAACATTCTTGTTTTGTTATTTGCATTTTACTGATGGGATAATTGAAGCACAGCATCTGCATGGTTTTAACTTCCTATCATTTTTAGAGCAAATCAGTGATGGAATTAGGAATTTAAGACTCTTAATTATGTTTTTTGTCTAAGGTGACCCATATAAAGCCATGTTGCATTTACATGAAGCTGTTTGAAATGGGCTTCCTACATTTTATAATCTCTTGAAGGGATATTTTTCAGGTGGTGTTAAGCAGATGTTCTCTTTCCATAGAGGATAGGACAAGAGGGAATGTGTTTTAATTGCAACAGAAGAGATATAGATTACATATTAGAAAGAACTTCCTGACTGTAAGATCCTGGAATGTTACCAAGGGTGATTGTGAAATATCTTCCCCAAAGACTTAGTAACTGTCTTTCTGGGATGATTTAGGTGTGAACTTGTTTAGAAATGAGGGAGGTGACAAAGATGACATACTGAGGTTCCTGGGAACTCAGCACATAATTGGTTGATGGTTAATCAGAACAGCATCTCTGGCATTTTGATGAGTATATTTTCATTTTTCTCATGAAGGAATAATAGAGAGTAGGTGAATTGCTCAAGGTCTCCTGGTAAAATATGAGGTTAGTATTCTGAATCTTCTTGGCCCCCGTTTCCATGTCGAATACTCATCACTGTGTTCCTTATCTTAAATGAGCCTTCTCTTGGCTGTGTGATATATTGTTATGATTCTTTCTAAGCCATAGTGATCAAAGCCAACATCTGCAGCCTCCACAGAGTGTGCTTTGAGAGTTGTTGCCAGGGCTTAGATTGGGACTGAGAATCTCTTTTTTTGTAAAAAATGCTTTGGTCTCTGGTTATACATGGAGAAATGGGAACACATTATCAATAATAGACCAAGGGAAGAGATTCTTAATGACTAGTTTAGGCAAGGGCCAGGTTAAAATTGCTTAAGTGAAGGTGCACGTGACATAGATGTATTTTTAGTTTGTGGTGCCTGGAGAAATAGAAGCTCAGAAGATGAGCAAGTGAACATTAGATTCTGTTGTGGAACATGAACATAAAAATACTCTATGAGGGGTTGGTTAGCTCATTTGGAGAGCATGGTGATGATAACACCAAGGTCAAGGGTTGGGATCCTGGTACTGGCCAGCGGCCAAAAAACAAAGAAAGAAAACCTCATTAAATGCAGAATTAAGTTGCAAGTTTAAATGCTCAGATCAAAAAATGCCAAAGTTAAGGTACTTAGAATAACATTAACTCATCCACCTCACACAATGTTTACATTAAGGTGTCTCAAAAAGGATCTCTTATCTGTCAACCAAAATTGTGGCTTGGGGTCCATGGTTGGGAGGCAAAGCTGAGAAGGTGCTATGGTCTGAATGTTTATGTCCATCCAGAATTCATATGTTGAAATCCTTACCCACAACGTGATGGTATTAGGAGGTGGGACCTTTTGGAGCTTATTATGTCATGAGGGCAGAGTCCTCATGAATGGGATTAGTTCCCTTATAAAAGAGGCTAAAAGAGACCCCTCATCCTTCTATCATGTAAGAACACAGCAAGAAGTCACTGTCTGTGACCAGAACTCTGGCCCTTACCAGACACCAAATCTACCAGCTCCTTGGTCTTGCACTTCTCAGCCTGCAGAGCTGTGAGAAACAAATTTCTGTTGTTTATAAGCTGCCCAGGTTTTTGTTATAGCAGAATAGCAAAGTATACTACTTTGTTATAGCAGTCCAATGGACTGAGATGGAGTTATTACCATTGGGGCCTTTAATGAAGGACTTATTAGGTTTGTTTATTTTAGTTTAACTGTGAGAGCATTTACTTGTTCTCTTTCCTGCTGCTGAGAATATCATCAAATATCTTTATTTAACTTTCTTGAATTGGCAACAACTGTTAATACTGTAGTTAAAAAATGAGGGGCACTAACCTGTGAATGCTTACCATGTGTAGGGAATTTTATATTTATTCCTCCATGTAATATTTATAACAGACTTACAAAGTAGATGGTAAAGGACATCTCTCTACTATAAAGGACAAGAAAGAATGTAATTCATTGTTTCTTGTTAAAGGTCATACAGCTGGTGAGTGGCAGAGCTGATATGGAGAAGGCAGAGTCTTCTGTTTTAAGCCACTGCTTTTCAGACTGTTCTTTAGAGGTGCCTATGGGGTAGCCATGAAAATAAGGAAGAGCTTTGGTTCTCCCACTCTGCTTAAGCTAGAGCAGCTCAAATTTGACTTGTTTTATGTAGTGTTTCCGCATAAAGTACCTTTTGGAAAAAGGTTTCTGCTTCTTTAAAAAACGAAAAAAGAAAGCCTGGAAGACTGTTAATTTTAGCATTCATAGAAGAAAACTAGTTAAACCAACCTGAAAAGTTAAAAGATGGCTAAATTATATAACTGCAAGTCAGTGAATTATGTCAAGTTTGAAGTGACTCAATGTCACAGCCACACATGCCTTGAAATTATTCTGTCCTTAGGGAGAGTGGTATAGTGGGAAAAGAGCATGTCTGTGAATTCTAGCCCAGCTTCTGGGTAGCTGTGGGATTTTGCAGTACTTCATTAAACCTAGTGGCCACAAATGTACAATGGAGATAACACCTACTTTTCAAGAGTGGTTGTAAGGATCAGAAATAACATGTAAAGTGCCTGGCTCATAGTAAATACCCCCAAAATTCTAGCTATTGCTAAGATGATGATGTGGTTAGTGGCAATTTTGGGGAGAGTATTGATATTTTTCTCCCAAATATCTGAAGAGTTTTTGTCATATCAAGGATAGACAGTCCTTTACCTGTTATATGTACCTCATGGTGAGTGCTTAGCATATTTGTTTTTTATGTACCATAGTCTTTAAGCTGGTATGATTATTTATTCATGGATGCGTCTATCATCCATAAAAAACTTAAACTTGATTAAGTTCTTTTTTTGGGGTGGAGGGTGGCTGGTCAGTAAGGGAATCAGAACCCTAGACCTTGGTGTTATAACCCTCATTAAGTTTATTTTTTAAAAATTGGACTTAAAGAAAGCAGTGGAAAGGAATGGACACAGTGAATTGAGAGACCTGTGTTTATGTCTCAGAGCTGCCCTTAATGAGTCTTGCAACAATGGGCAAGTTAATTTAGCTTTTCAAAATCCTATGTTCAAAATGATGTATAAATCACTTCTTTTTTTTTTTTTAAAGATGACCGGTAAGGGGATCTTAACCCTTGACTTGATGTTGTAAGCACCACGCTCTCCCAAGTGAGCGAACCGGCCATCACTATATAGGAATCTGAACCCGTGGCCTTGGTGTTATCAGCACCACACTCCCAAGTAAGCCACAGGCCGACCCTCTAAACACACTTGTTAAATGTATTGAATCTCTTCTGTTGCCATGTAATAATATAGAAAAACCCGATAAAAGAAAAAAATCACTAGTTTTGTAGCTTTAAACCCCAGCTTTATCACATACTGGCTATTTGATCATAGGCAAGTAATTCCACACTGACCTGGGTTTTTGCTTGTAAAATGGGTGTGAGGTGGGAGGGGACTTCAGAGATACGGTGTATAATGCATTGATACTTTATAGTGGTAGTAGCTATTATCACAAATGAATATTTTAAAAATGATCAGCAGGGCCGGCCCGTGGCTCACTCGGGAGAGTGCGGTGCTGATAACACCAAGGCCATGGGTTCGGATCCCATATAGGGATGGCCGGTTCGCTCACTTGGGAGAGCGTGGTGCTGACAACACCAAGTCAAGGGTTAAGATCCCCTTACCGGTCATCTTTTTAAAAAAAAAAAAATAATAAAAAAAATAAAAATGATCAGCAATACATTTTGCACTTCTGCCTGAAGGAGGAATATATTTTCAGAGAAGTTTGTGTTCTATGGCTTGAGTACGTGGGAGAATTATTCCTTCTTGCAATACTCTGCTGAAAAGAAATTATTTAGCATTTCTTCCTCTGTGAGTTCCATAGAGGAGGCTTATAGATGGGGGATGGGATCCTAGAGTGGCTGCTAAAGACCTTGCATTTTTGCATATCTCTTTCTAATGCACTTTCTTTTTCACTCTCACTGAAAATGGCTGACTCAGCTAAACTACATTAGCATGGTAAACATCTGCCAGGTTTGCCCCACTTAGAAAGTATCCTATGCTTGGTATTTTAAAAAGATTTTTTAGGGCTGGCCCGGTGGTGCACTGGAGAGTGCGCCGCTTGGGAGTGGGGCAGCGCTCCCGCCGAGGGTTCGGATCCCATGTGGAGACCGGTTCCCGCTCACTGGCTGAGCTTGGTCTGGGCGCAACACTGAGGATTGCGATCCCGTTGCCGGTCCCCAGTACGGGCGCGACACCGAGGGTTGTGATCTCGTTACCGGTCAGTAAAAAAGACAAAAAAAAAAAAAAGGGAACAAAAATAAAATAAAATAAAAAGATTTTTTAAAAGCTGTCTTTGGGGTCCGGCCCGGTTGCGCACTCAGTAGAGTGCGGCGGCGCTCCCGTCGAGGGTTCGGATCCCACATAGAGACCGGTCCGCTCACTGGTTGAGCGCGGTGAGGGCGTGACACCGAGGGTTGTGATACCGTTGCTGGTAGCGGTACAGGCGCGACACTGAGGGTTGCGATCCCGTTGCCGGTCACGAAAAAAGACAAAAAGGAAAAAAAAAAGCTGTCTATGGGGCCGGCCCGTGGCTCACTTGGGAGAGTGTGGTGCTGACAGCGCCAAGACTGTGGGTTCGGATCCATATATAGGGATGGCTGATGAGCTTACTTGGGAGAGCGTGGTGCTGACAACACCAAGACCATGGGTTCGGATCCCATATAGGGATGGCTAGTTGGCTCACTAGGTGAGTGTGGTGCTGTTCAACACCAAGTCAAGGGTTAAGATCCCTTTACTGGTTATCTTTAAAAAAAAAAAAATTTTTTTTTAAAGTGTACAAGTTTTTGTGTGAACATAAGTTTTCATTCTCTGGGGTAAATGCCCAAGAGTGTAATTGCTGTGTCATATGGCGTGTATATGTGTGTGTATGTATATATATATATATATATTTTTTTTTTTTTCTTAAAGGCAGCTGGCCAGTACAGAGATCTGAACATTTGACCTTGGTG
>NW_007730688.1:143733-144770 GCF_000696425.1 Galeopterus variegatus
TTTTTTTTTTTTTCTTAAAGGCAGCTGGCCAGTACAGAGATCTGAACATTTGACCTTGGTGCTATAACACCACACTCTAACCAAATATTGCTTTTTTGAATTAAGAAAAAGGAAAAATTTAAAGGTAAAAGAATTAATTATATGGTTCCTATCAAAAAAGTAGCCACACCCTATATTCTTGGTGCACGTATTGATTTCTGGTGCTTTGCTCTAGCATCAAAGCAATAATAATAATGTTGCTGTTTTCCTTGTCTCTTTCATCTGATGATCTGTGTATATATTACAAATATTAATTAACATTCACAACCCACTAGGAGGCAAGTAGTGGTTAGCTTCGGTGAGTTTAACTTCATAGATAGGTAGTTTGAGGCATGGATGTCATGACATTTGCCTAAGGTTATAGCGTGAATCACTGTGTTCTGACTCAAATTCATTCATTTTATTCATTCTTTTTCTCTTTGACTCCTGAGTCAACTCTTTTTAATTATGACTTTCTTTCTAGGTATGAGAACCTGAGAAGAGTTTTTCCTATACTGAGCTTTAATGCCTATATATATATATATATATATGTTTTGGGTGGTTTTTTTTGGTGGCTGGCTTGTACAGAGAACTGNTATATATATATATATATGTTTTGGGTGGTTTTTTTTGGTGGCTGGCTTGTACAGAGAACTGAACCCTTGACCTTGGTGTTATAAGGCTGTGCTCTCACCAACTGAGCTAACTGGCCAGCCCAAATGCCTGTCTTATAAAAGTGGTGTGTGTAGTGGTTAGATCATGCATTTGGTAAACAGATCTGATTTTGAATCCTCCACTTAGGCAAATCGCTTAACCTGTCTAAGCCCCTACTTTTCTGATTTGTGAAATGGAAATAATAATAGTACCTATCTTCATAGTATTATGAGGAATGAGTGAAATAGTGTGTGGATAGTGCTTAGCAGTGCTACGTGTGTAGCAAGTGTTCAATGAATACTAGATAAAAATATTGCTTTAAATATACTTATTACGGGCTGGCCCGTGCCTCACTCGGGAGAGTG
>NW_007730688.1:146695-147622 GCF_000696425.1 Galeopterus variegatus
ATCCGAACCCTTGGTGGGAGCGCCACCGCGCTCCCAAGCGGCGCACTCTCCAGTGCGCCACCGGGCCAGCCCTTATCTTAGTCTTCTGATACCCATCTGTCTCTGTTCTTTCCCTCAGCCATGATCCAGCTACACTGGCCTGATATCTGGCCTTCACATGCGTAAGCTTACCTGTCAGGGACCTTGCTCTTTTTTCTCCTTGGAATAATTTTTCACTTTCCTCTTTCTCAAGGCTTCTATCTCAAGATGCTGGTCTTAACTGTCATTTCAGAGAGGCTTTCTCTGGTCACCCTAGGTGGAAAGGTGTGGGTTGTTTGTTTTTCTATCACTTTCCATATTTTCCTAGCATTTATTGGTACTTGAAAATATTTTTAACTTTTTTTTTTTTTTTTAAAAGATGACCGGTAAGGGGATCTCACCCCTTGGCTTGGTGTTGTCAGCNCCAAAAAAAATATGTATTTATATATGTATATTTATACACACACACACACACACACACACACACACACACACGCGCACAGACACGTAATATTTTATCACTTGTCTTTCACAGTTGGCAGTTAATTGGATAGATATTTGATTTTTCTGCCATGTACTTAGAAGACTTTAAGATTGCTCTTTGAGGTGAGGATGCTTACTTTGAATCCTATTTCAAATTTAGTCTTATGTATATATTATTTTTTAAGAATAGGAAGTAATGTTAGATTACATTTATAGTTATTAATTTGTAGGAAAAAATTTTAAAGTTTCTCCCAAGTTACTCATATTTTCTCAGCCTCTTATTTATAGAAAAGTAGGGAGTGATCCTAAAGTATAGATTTTTCCCTTTAATCTGTGCCATTCTCCCCCCCCAAATAGTGGGGCCCATCTCAATAAATGGCCTCAACTCCACTTGGGACTTAAGCCAAACACCCAGGAATCACTCTT
>NW_007730688.1:148709-149592 GCF_000696425.1 Galeopterus variegatus
ATCAGTGCCTAGAACAGTGCTGAGTAGTACACAGTATATATTCAATAAGTGATTGTTGGCCATTTATCATTGCTTTCACATCTTTCCCTCTCCTTAAGTGTTCTTTATTTGGAAAGTTGGGGAAATGGAATCCAGCTTCTTCTCAGAGCTTAAAATGACTAGGTTCTTAAATCCAATGCCTTATTTTGATTGGCTGAGAAATGTGATTGGCAAGGTAGAGGGGCATCTGGACCTTTTAGCTTAAGAACTCTCCATTTAATAATTTGACTTCTTCTTTCTTAAAGCCTTGAGGGAAATTTTTCCTTTCTCTATTCTAGTCAGCCAAGAAACTGACCTGGACTGACTCTAAGATTGGAGAACACTAAATGCAGTATTTGCTGAGCCAAGGACTGGGAGTTAAGCTCTGATTATTATCAGAAGGAAAAGCCTGAATTCAAATCCTGCTCTGGCTTCTGACTCATCTTGTGAATGTAGATGAATTTCTTAACCTCTTCCAAGTTTTGTTTTTCTGATTTGTCTGTGTGAGTAATCCCATCTGTCCCAGGGCTTGTGAGGATTCATGGGTTAATGTTCTCAAAGCTTTTTACAATACTGTTGCTGTAGCTCCAGGGGTTTTCAAGAAAAATTGGGGGCAATGTTGTGCTCCAGGGAGGAGAGTTGGACTCTGTTTTACCTGAAGACTGTGTAGAAAGCAGAAAGATGTGATCCTTCATGATTTGAAATCAGCTCTACTTCAGCCTCCTAATATTGCTGGTGATGAAAGGTATGTTGTTGCCAAAGTCATTAGGCCTGTTTGTCTGAGGCAACTGGTTTCAGTTCCTGTTTCTGGGGTTAAGCTGTTTTTGCCTCTCTGAAATTTCTTCCATCAAAAGCTTTCCTTTTT
>NW_007730688.1:151158-151840 GCF_000696425.1 Galeopterus variegatus
AAGCGGTAATCCTACCTTGAATTTTTGCAACCCATTTCTTCTAAGATTCTCCAAGGACTTTGTTGTTTTGAGATAGAGAGACAGTATTATTAATTTCAGTTTACACAGAGGAAAACTTGAAATTCGGCGAGTGTGAGTTGTCTAAGATTATATAACAACCCAGTGGTTTAGTGTTTAGTCAGTTACTAAATCTTCTTACCTCTTAGTCTTATCTTTATCCATTAAGTCACAGGGCTATTGTTATGGTCTTGACTGCCACTCTTCTCCCCTCAAATTTTAGGCTTAGCTTTCTCAGAGAGTAAATTAGGATGAAAATTTTATATCTAGCATTCTTAAGCTCGAAAGGTATAATATCCCATGTTCCCATCTCTGCTCTCAGAATATCCTGTCTCTATACTTTGTTCTAAATATGTTGTGTTTCAAATACGGGGATAAAAAATGTTGCTGCCATCTTTGAGGTGTGTTTTCTTTAACCCCCTCTAATAGTGGTAGTGATGGATTTGCCCTTTGTATACTCTGTTGTTTGGCCCTTTCGTGATCAGTGACACGTGCATGATGAAATGACTGGTTGAGATTAGATTGGTAATGGTACAAAGTTTTCTCTTGTTAAAGATATTTGACTTGGGCCGGCCCGGTGGCGCACTGCTACAGTGCGCCGCTTGGGAGTGCGGAGGCGCTCCCG
>NW_007730688.1:152699-157205 GCF_000696425.1 Galeopterus variegatus
GAAAAAAGACAAAAAAAAAGGAAAAAAAAAAAGATATTTGACTTGTAGAAATTGAATATATGAACTTGAACTCATGAGCACCATACCATAACTGCCCATGCTTTTTTTTTCAATCTAGATGTTGCTGTTTATGAGAGTTTTGGCTTCATTTGGGTTTTCCCCATAACTCTGGATATAAATACATAGACATATTCATTCTATGCCAGGTACAGAATATTCATTCTATTCTGTGCTAGGTGCTGGGACTATGACAGACATGGTTTTTGCCTCCACAGACCTTATAATCTTGGTGAGGAAGAAGGAGTTCTAACAAAGAATTACATGTGTGATAAAATAAAAATTAATTTTGAGATATCTAGTTACCTACATTTAGTTAATTTTCATATTTTCGGAAAATTCCTTTTTAGAGTGTTGAGAGAAGATTTTCTAGAAAATTTTTGATATTTGTCAACACTAGATGTTAGGTAGGTAGTGTTTTTAGTTATTTATTTAGTTAGCTGTACAAAAAAACAACTGAAAATTTGTGGCTTAAAACAATAATGATTTATTGTTTCTCACAATTCTTTGGGTTAGGAATTTGGACAGGGCTGTGTTAGATGGTTCTTCTGCTCTATGTGGCATCAGTTGGGGGTCATTCATTCATCTGCTTTCAGCTGGTGGTTGTAGTGGGTTAGGTCCAAGAGGGTTTTACTCACTTGTTGAGTATCTCGATAATCTTCAATGTGGTCTCCCTCTGTATACGTGGTGTCTTATCATCTAGGGACTCTCTGTATGGTTGCTGTCTCCAACAGGACATCCTGAATTTCTTTGTAGCCTGGTGGCTGGCTTCCAAGACTGAAAGAGTGGAAGCTGCCAGGTCTGAAACTGGCACATCATTGCTTCTGCTGCATTCTGTGGTCGCAGCAAATCACAAGGTCAGCCCAGATTCAAGGGGAGGAAAGTATGTTCTCAGCTCCTGATGGGTATAGAGCAGTGTACAAATAAGAGTAGGAAGGAATTAATGATGCCTGTCTTTGGAGAGAGTCTACCACAGGCAGATAAACTGATGTCATTATAGAGAAGCCTTCTTTGGGATCAACTCTGGCAGTGCAGGGAGGCCACTAGCACATGTGTCTGTCCTGTGAATGAGAAAGGGTTGGCATGAGACTATATGCGAAGACTCCCTTTTTTCTCTCCTCAGGTGTTTTTATGTCATTCATGTTTGACAAAAGGGTGTGTACAGATTTAACAGAATATGCACAGTCACATTCTCTGTTGATTATATTTTTTTGAGATTTATGTTCTATTCCAGTTGCCAGACAAAAGTAAATTTATTATGGAATCTGTCTCTGTTTTCTGATAAGTAATTTTTCTTATTTTGATGGAGTTGGTAGGTTTGTAAGGGTAAATACTTAGTAGCTGAATTTTATGATATAGTTCTTTTTTGGTACTTTATTGATTTCAGAGTTATTTCTGGTCAGAGGTTTTGAAGTCCCTTTTTTCTCTCAAAAACTATGTAAATGAATTAATGGAGATGAAGGAGTGACAGAACTTTTTTCCGTTTCCCTCCATATCATTCTTTAATTTATTGGCTAATGGTCTACTTTTCTTGACCTTTGAGGAAATGAACCTTAAAAGTATACAGGAAGCAGATTTCCAGTTCATATCATAAGGCATTGATTGAGGGCCTAGGAGGAGGTGTTATCTCAGACATTAGAAAGTTTTTTCTTTTTTTTTCTTTTGGTGGGTGGCTGTTATGGGGATCTAAACCTGTGACTTTGGTGTTATAACACTATGCACTAACCAGCTGAGCTAACTGGCCAGCCCAATAATTTTCTTCAATAATTAGGTATCTAGATTCTGGAGCCAGACTGCCTGGGTTTGAATCCTGAATCCATCACTGAATCCACCACTGACTGACTTATTCTCTCAGGGCCTCATGTACCTGGGTGGCTGTGAGGATTATAAATGAGTTACTTTATGTAAAGTGCTAAGAATAGTGCTTGGCACATGATACACACTATGAAAGTGTTAATTATTATTTTAACCATCGTCCATGTTTTATTTATTTATTTATTTATTTATTTATTTTTTTAAAAAGATGACCGGTAAGGGGGTCTTAACCCTTGTCTTGGTGTTGTCAGCACCACACTCAGCCAGTGAGCGAACCAGCCATCCCTATGTGGGATCCGAACCCATGGCCTTGGTGTTATCAGCACCGCACTCTCCCGAGTGAGCCACAGGCCGGCCCTATTTATTTTTTTAAAGGTAACAGTGATGAGATCTTTTATCTGAAATGGTTTGGAGACATCTACAGTGGATAGTCTCATTTTGTCCTGAAGAATTTGTCTAAAGTTTTATTTGTCTGATTGTTTACAGGGCTTTGTGGCCTAAAACTTTGTATTTTTAGAAATTAAAAATTGTATTTCCTTTTTTGCCATTTTAATTCTAATTCTTTATTACAGAATGATGCCATTATCAGGCCAGTCTGTGGCTCACTCGGGAGAGTGTGGTGCTGAGAACACCAAGTCAAGGGTTAAGATCCCCTTACCAGTCATCTTTAAAAAAAAAAAAGAATGATGCCATTATTTTACTACAAGCTTTGGAATTATATAATAGGGAGCATTTTTTGTATGGTAAATCTTTTTTTTTTGTCTTTTGTCTTTTTCCATGTCCGGCAACGGATCGCAACCCTCCGTGTTGCCCCCGTACCGGACCGGGGACTGGCAACGGGATTGCAACCCTCGGTGTTGCTCCCGCGCCTCGCTCAGCCAGTGAGCGGGAACCGGTCTGTATGTGGGATCCGAACCCTCGGGCGGGAGCGCCGCTGCGCTTCCCAAGCGGCGCACTGTAGCAGTGCGCCACCGGGCCGGCCCATGTATGGTAAATCTTGTGGTAACCTTATAATATATGTACTATCAGTAGTCACATTTTATGGGTGAGGAAACTGATGTACAGGAAGGTGAAGTAACTATTCTAAGAAACCAAGAAAATGATGGAGCTGGGATTGAGCCAGTCTGATTGTAGGGGCTATATATACGACTATACTCTACTGTCTTAATTTAGAAGTTATGGATGAGAAAAATAAAATAAAAATTGGCCCGGCCCTGTGTCTCGCTCGGGAGAGTGCGGTGCTAGTAGTGCCAAGGCCGTGGGTTTGGATCCTATATAGGGATGGCTGGTGCGCTCGCTGGCTGAGCGTGCTGCAGACAACACCGTGCCAAGGGTTGCGATCCCCTTACTGGTCAAAAAAAAAAAAAAAAAAAATTACTTATAACTTCTCCATCTAGATTTAACCGGTTTAGCACTTTGACATATGCTAGGATATTCTTTAGTAGTCTACACACAGTAGATATATAGTTCAGTAATAGTTGGAGCTTTTCTGTTTTTAGATGTGTTTGCCTTCAGAATGTGTTACTTGTTTCCAGTTCTAGATTTGTGATGCTTTGCCCAAAATTCTCTGTCCCCCTCTAAGTTCAGTCTAGTCCAAGAGTCAGACAAGAGCTATATGGAGGCAGGTATCGTTGCTGGCTGTGGTGCTTACATTTTGGACTTGGGTCCTATATGGTATCATTTGAAGTATCTTGAAATGCCTTGTAGGAAGTTCCTGTTAATGAAAATAAAGCTGCCAATTGTAGAAAACCCTGTGTATTTCACCCACGTGGAGTTTCTAAAGCACACTGGGTCATTTTTAGGCCTCTTTAATTAAGGGCCTAAATTTTGTAGTTAATTTTCCAGTTGGGAGAACTTTACTTATGCAAGTGATCTTAGATTTAGTATTTAAAGGACTGAAAAAAAAAAAGAATTAAATCCTTGGGTTAAATCCTGTATGGTATGGAATGTATGTCAGTATTACATGGCTGATTTGACTCTTAGACTTTGTCAACATGGGCATATTGAAGTGGAGGAGAGATGCATATAAATGACTTAAATATTCAAATAAACAATGGAATTGGACTCCATTTTAACAGCCCCTTCCAGGTCTAATAGTTGTCTGAATCACACTCCTAAATATCTCACGCCTAAACACAATAGGAAGGGAAGATTTGGGGTCTGAATTATTAGTTGGGTTGCAGATATAGGTCTAAGTTGTTGCGTCTGTTTTTTAATTCACTTTACCTATGTAGAAGTAGCCCAAATCACATTCAGTTATTTTTGCCACACAAACATACTTTATTTTCCCCCCGAATGCTTTTTGCTTTGTTGTCTGGTAACAGCCTTTGAAATGTTTCTTAGAAATTTGCTAGTGTTGGGAATTGTGGCATCTCTGGTCTTTGGGATTTTACTTGGCCCTGTTGTTTGGTGAGGGAAACCATAGTGAACCCCAGAGAGGATTCAGTAATAATGACAACAACAGCAATGATATTATCATTTCCACAGCTCTTTTTTTTTTTTTACTTGTACATATTTATGGGGTGCAGTGTGTTGTTTCAATACATGCATATACTGCACAGTGATTCACTTAGGGTAGATAGCATAGTTGTTTTTTTTTTTTTTTTTTTTTTTTTTTTTTTTTTTTTTTTTTTT
>NW_007730688.1:158205-174402 GCF_000696425.1 Galeopterus variegatus
GCGCCGCCGCACTTCCCAAGCGGCGCACTGTAGCAGTGCGCCACCGGGCTGGCCCTAGATAGCATAGTTTTGTACCTGCTGTTATTGGAGTCTTACAACAACCCTGTGAGGCAGATATTGCGATTCCCATTTAACAAAGGAGGAAATTAAGTCTCAAGGAGGGTGAGTAACTTGCCCAAAGTCATATAGCTAGAAGGTGGAGTAAAATTGCTGGCATAGTTGATTAAATTGCAAGAGGAACCTGTAAATCTAACTTTTAGTTCCCACTGGATTGTCACATACTGTCTAGGTGATTTTTATGAGTAGTTCTTAGATATAATTATGTTCTAGGATGAAGCAGAGAAAATCTGTAAAGGTGGCTGTCTTTTCATCTTTTTAGAGTGAACAGTCATGTTGTTGGGGCTGGGGTGTGTGTGTGTGTGTGGAAATGGGGTAGAATCTTGGCATTTGTCTTATGTACATATTCCAGTCATATCCTTTTGCTTCTACCCACATAAGGCCTTTAGTGATTGAGAATTGATTTTGGGGACTGTGTAATGGCATCACAAAGACTATTCTTGGCCCCCTTTGTCTCAGTCTGCTTTACATTAAGGGACAGACTGGGAAACTTGTTTCTTCTTCCTTTTTTAAAAAAAGGAATGAAAAGCAGCTTGACTGGTACTTCCTCCTCAGTGACAGGCCTATCTGACTTCAGCTTGAATTAGCTCCTTTTGTTTTTTGTATGGAACACAGTAAAATCTATTCTCAGGTGGCAGTTAAGAGCATATCAGGAAAGAAATCCCTTATTCTTTTCGAGTAACAGCAAATATTTTTCTTCTGGCACATGAGAGATTGTGTAGTTATTTTAGTCCCTTTGACTTCTCATCATTCAGACTTTCTCATTTGAATTTTTAGTGTTTGGGTCCTTGGAAATTGATAGACATATTCTTTTGGTAATCCTGAACTTTATTTAGTGTTTAGTTGTCTTGATATTTGTAGCTGCACTTCCGTCTTCCTTCTGATTCCTGTAGGAACTTAAGGTTACATCACAGTTTTCTGAATCATACTGATTTTGTGACCTATATTTTCTTTTTCCTCCTGAATTATGGGAGGTCAGAAGGTTATATTTTTTCGTTCAGGAATTGGACTACTGCTGTTTCCACCACACACTGTAAGATTATAAGTGGTTTAAATGTATTTCTTTGAAAGCGCATTTTATGTTGCACTGTTAGGAAAGGAGACCCTAAAAATATTTCTGCTGAAGTTCTCTACATTATTAGGTAAAAGAATTGCAGACTCAATAGAGGGTTACGGTGAACTAGTAGGAACTGTATTTCTGGCACCTTTCTGGTTAGTAATTTTTTACCTATGTGGCAGTTTGGCCGAAGGGTTCACGTCTAGACTTTTGGTTGTAATTCATGAGTTGTCAAGGTCACCAAGAGGATTATTTCCTTCCAGTTAGCTTATCCTTAGCCTATTCAGGAAGTTGGCGTGCAGCTCTGTTTTGACATTTTCATTGTGTACATATTTATGTCATGCACTAATGAGGGATGAGAGCTATATGATGAAGGTATTGGCTAGAATTTGTTCCTTCATTGTAACTTAGGGAACTTTGTACTGTGTGGGACTAGGAATTTGGGATTTGTCTTACTGTGGAATCTTTCTGACTTTTTATATTTTAATACTCGAGGGAGAAAATTTCCTTAGCACAAGCTATAAATATTTTTCCTTCTGTCTGTATTTGGATGCATCTGGTTGTGTACTTTTTAGATTGCAGCCTTTTGTGAAATATTTAGAGCCAGTTATTGTTTGACTTTTTTTTAAAGATGACCAGTAAGGGGATCTTAACCCTTGACTTGGTGTTGTCAGCACCACGCTCACCCAGTGAGCAACCGGCCATCCCTATATGGGATCTGAACCCCTTGGCCTTGGTGTTGTCAGCACCACACTCTCCCGAGTGAGCCACGGGCTGGCCCCTGTTTGACTTTTTTGCTGTAAGCAATTATTACTTTTTAAACTTAAAAAGCGAAAAGAAGGGCTGGCCCGGTGCGCCGCTTGGGAAGCGCGGTGGCGCTCCCACCCGAGGGTTCGGATCCCACATACAGACCGGTTCCCGCTCACTGGCTGAGCGAGGCGCGGGGGCAACACCGAGGGTTGAGATCCCGTTGCCGGTCCCGGTCCGGTACGGGGGTGACACTGAGGGTTGCGATCCATTGCCGGACACGGAAAAAGACAAAAAAAAAAGCGAAAAGAAAAAATAGATAACTGCCTTTTAAAAATATTAAATCACCTATAATCTCACCACCAGAAATAACCATAGGTAGTATTTTTTATTTTTTAATTTAAATTTAATTTAGTTAATTAATTTATTTAAAAGATGAGCAGTAAGGGGATCTTAACCCTTGACTTGGTGTTGTCAGCACCACGCTCTCCCAAGTGAGCCAACCGACCATCCGTATATAGGGATCTGAACCTTTGGCCTTGGTATTAGCACCACACTCTCCCAAGTGAGCCAACCGACCATCCGTATATAGGGATCTGAACCTTTGGCCTTGGTATTAGCACCACACTCTCCCAAGTGAGCCATGGGCCGGCATTAAGAGGTAGTATTTTTTGTATTATTTTCTCCAAGATATTATTATTATTATTTTTTTTTAAAAGATGACCGGTAAGGGGATCTTAACCCTTGACTTGGTGTTGTCAGCACCACGCTCTCCCAAGTGAGCCAACCGACCATCCGTATATAGGGATCTGAACCTTTGGCCTTGGTATTAGCACCACACTCTCCCAAGTGAGCCATGGGCCGGCATTAAGAAGTAGTATTTTTTGTATTATTTTCTCCAAGATATTATTATTATTTTTTTTTTTAAAAGATGACCGGTAAGGGGATCTTAACCCTTGACTTGGAGTTGTCAGCACCACGTTCTCCCAAGTGAGCTAACCGGCCATCTGTATATACAGATCCCTATATAAGGGATCTGAACCCGTGGCCTTGGTGTTATCAGCCCCACACTCTCCCAAGTGAGCCATAGGCCGGCTCTTCGAGAATCTTTCTTACCATAGCTTAGTCATCCAGTCCCTTTAGACAGACACTTGGGTTGTCTTCAGTTTTTGCTACTGCAAAAAATAGAAAAGAATTAGTAATTAAAGGGAAAAAATTAAGCATTTTTTATGCCTCAGTTATTAAGGGAAAGTTATTCTTTATTAGAAGAAAGCCAATTAAGAAATATAGAATTAATGATAGAATCAGAAAATCAATACTTTTCAGCTCCCCACCCCCAATTTAGAAAGTACAAGAAAGATTCATCAATGAATGCTAAACCATTGGGTAAAAAGTTAAGGAGGAACAGTTTATTCACATGGTGCCAGATATTAGCCACAGATTGCTAATTGTAAAGTGGAAGAAATAACAGTCTGCGAATGCACACTATTTGATGTCTTCCATCATGGGGTACATATATGGTACCAACTATGAAGCATTCTTGCCAAAAACATTTAAACTAAATGTAGTCAAGATTTTAGACCTAATCTGCTGTTGACAAGAAAATATAACGGATAGGGCCGGCCCTGTGGCTCACTCAGGAGAGTGTGGCGCTGGCAGTGCCTAGGCCGCGGGTTCAGATCCTATATAGGGGTGGCCGGTGCGCTGAGTGTGGTGCATACGACACTGAGCCGAGGGTTGCGATCCCCTTACCGGTCAAAAAAAAAAAAAAAAAGAAAATATAACAGATAGAGAAGCAAGCTAAATGGCACTATGGGGAAGCAATCAGATAAGTCATTCTACAAGTCAACTGTCCTGGCCTTTAAAAAAAGCTAGTATTGTAAATAAGTGAACATATACAAAACAAATATTGGAGGTTATTATAGAATAAAAAAGATTTTAGAGACATAACAACCAAATTTATTGCTTGAGTTTTGATTGGATTCTGGATTTCTGAAAAAAGTCAGCTACATTAGCTTTTTTTCTTTTTTTTTGGCAACTGGCCTGTATGGGGATCCAAACTCTTGACCTTGGTGTTATAACACCACATTCTAACCAACTAAGTTAACTGGCCAGCCCAAAGTCAGCTATAAAAGATGTTTTTTGGACAGTTGGAGAAATTTGAATGAGGACTGAGTATTAGATGATAATTGGAATGATAATGGTATTGTGGTTATGAAGTAGAACATCCTTCTTCCTAGGAGATGCATGATGAAGTATGTATGGTTAGAATGTCTTGATGTCTGCTGAAATAGTTCTGAAAAAAAAATAAGAACAACCCAAATGTAGCCATATCTCTATTCATGGACATAGACAAAGCAAAATTGGCAAAATGTTAACAATTCTTGAGTCTAGATGGTGAATATTGTGTGTTTATTATACTATTTTTTCAAATATTTTATATATTTGAAGATTTTATATATTTGAAGAGTCGAAGAAACAATGCTGCAATGGAAAGTATTGTATACATGTAGATATTCTTATGAAATGCCATTTTGTTGCGTTGCATATTCCATTGTATAGAGGAACCATAATTTATTTATTTATTTATTTTTTGACCAGTAAGAAGAAACAATGCTGCAATGGAAAGTATTGTATACATGTAGATATTCTTATGAAATGCCATTTTGTTGCATTGCATATTCCATTGTATAGAGGAACCATAATTTATTTATTTATTTATTTTTTGACCAGTAAGGGGATCGCGACCCTCAGCTTAGTGTTGTCTGCACCACGCTCAGCCAGTGAGCGCACCGGCCATCCCTATATAAGATCCGAACCCGCGGCCTCGGCGCTACCAGCGGCGCACTCTCCCGAGTGAGCCACAAGGCCGGCCCCATAATTTATTCTTTAATTGTTGCACATGCATGTACTTTGCTGCTAGTTGACATTTTTGTGTAATTTTTATTTTGTGATCAAGTTTTCTGCCATTAAGGCTGTGATAAATGACAAAAAGGACCTGATTTTTTCCCCTTCTGTTTCTTCCTCTTTCCTCTACTCTGGAACTTTACTGGAGAAGAGAAAAAGAGAATGAGAACCCCAAATACTCATTATACACTTTTTGGTAGGAGATGAAATTGAAGCTGCTATATAAGACCCATACTTCAAGTAGTAGCCTTTCAAAGTTGGTTACCTATTCTTTAGTTTGCAGGATGCCAAAGTGATGAGGAGGGGTGTAGTCACTAGGGAAGTAGTGTAGTATAGAAGCAGAGGGCAGGTGTTGTGTTGTGCCTTGTTTCTAGGGCAGGTTTTTAGGCCTCTTTATTATTAGCAAAAGTTCTTCTTTTCTGATAAAGGAATAATAACAGAATAACTGCTTTAGAGAATGATATGTACTTTAGCTATAAGGCTGAGATATGGAGGATATGAAAGGATGAAATATTTTTGGAAGAAAAGTTCTGGGAGAAGGGTCTTTTCTGAGAAAGTGTCATTAAATAGGAAAAGAATACTTTCCCCTTTGAGCTGGAATTGTATTTGTGGTGGGAAGCTTTTCTGGTTGCAGAATAGACATTCTTTGATATTATTCTGCCTTCCTTAGATTTCCATGAGGAGAACTTGTAAGGACCTGAATGGCCTTATTTTAGCTGCTTCAGCGTGTGGAGCTATAACTTGCTCCTTCATTTCCTGTGCCTGGTGTGGGAGTGGCTACCGAGAGCCATGAAGGTTGTCCCAGAGAAGAATGCGGTCCGGATACTCTGGGGGCGAGAACGAGGCACTCGGGCCATGGGTGCTCAGCGGCTTCTGCAGGAGCTGGTGGAAGATAAAACCCGGTGGATGAAATGGGAGGGCAAGGTAAGAAAAATGGGTATTTTTGACATAGGATTTATAGAGGTGATGATAGAATGGGACTGTAGAATGGGTTAATGGCAGAGAGTTGGGGTATAATTTACCTTGTGTGAGAGAAGTGGTATGTCTGACTTAGGGAGTTGTTTACAAATATGGAAAAATTTATGGGCTAGAAATTTTGTCCTTTAGAGTTAGACATTTTTTTTTTTTTTTTTAAAAGATGACCGGTAAGGGGGTCTCAACCCTTGGCTTGGTGTTGTCAGCACCACGCTCAGCCAGTGAGCAAACCGGCCATCCCTATATAGGATCCGAACCCGGGGCCTTGGTGTTATCAGCACCGCACTCTACCGAGTGAGCCACGGGCCGGCCCTAGAGTTAGACATTTTTCTTGAAGGTAATTTAGATTTATGTCTCTTAATTTGTAGCTTGATCATTATCTCCAGTTTTTAAACCTATACTGTGAATACTAATCTGGGATGGTTCATATGCTTTTGAGATAGGGTAAGCCATAATTTATAATGTATTTTAACTTTTTTTTTTGGTCTCTCAGAGAGTAGAACTACCGGATAGTCCACGATCTACCTTCTTACTGGCCTTCAGCCCAGACAGGTACCTAGTATTATCTGTAACTTAATCTTAAGATTTGTGATAGTATTGCTTTCTGTATATTTGGCCTAGCTTCATTTTCTAGGTCAATCCCTAAAGGCTATCCAAAGCACTGTGTAAACAGAGTTTTGCCGGTATATCAGAAAGGGAAAGAAAGTAGATGAACAGTGCTAACCAGAAAAATAATGGGAATGAGCAAAGGAAACTATGAACATCGAGGATTAAAACTTGGAAAGTTTCTCAGTAACAATCCTTTGATCATGTGATGTAGGCCACCAATGGTTTTCCCAGCTGGAAAAAATATTCTCTGAAAGTGATATGTGTCATTTGGGGACAGTGTGGAGAAGCCAAATGCTTTTAAAGATCAGAATATTTCTGTTGTTTGTAGACATGCTGCCTAATGCACAAGGCTTAGTTTCTTTCTTGGAAGCATAGGGAATAAGTAGTATCAATTTTCTGTGTTGTCCAAAGTTGGTAAAGTTTGTTAACCTCCCACATGCTTCTCAGTTCCCACCTACTCTTTGATTCCCTAGGACTCTCTTGGCCTCCACCCACGTGAACCATAATATCTATATTACGGAGGTGAAGACTGGCAAGTGTGTTCATTCTCTGATTGGACACCGCCGCACTCCATGGTGTGTCACTTTTCATCCTACCATCTCGGGCCTTATTGCTTCTGGCTGCCTAGATGGGGAGGTTAGGATTTGGGATTTACATGTAAGTATTTCCTTAGGTTGCCCTTTCCTTTGGTATTCTAAATACAGAGACCTGCTTGCTATTGGGTTCTTAATTCCAGAAGCGAGACTAGCCAGGTTCTTAGGATTACATCTGAGTATGTGGTAGTCATTGCCCACTTAATTGATAGGAAGTCTAGTTTATAGTCTTTCATTCTAAGATGAACATGCTATTTGACTGTTTCCATCTGCCCATTGTGACAAAGAAAAGGAGGCTCTAAGAAGAGTTCAGGATGGATTTTTATTGTCTCAGAGCAAAGATTGTACTGTACTTTCATCATGATCATGAAAGCAGGATGCTCCATGTCCTGGTGACTGCCTGGTGGGTTGTTCTGCACCATGTTGTGCACTAAGCTTGAGTTTTCACAGGCTTCAGAAACAGGAACTGCATATGCTTATTGTTTGTGGATTGTAGATGACTTAAAGAACTGAGCTGACAGTAATATTTGAGTGATAAATGAGTGGCACTGCTACATCACTGATCTGCATTGTTTTACAGAAGACATGTTTAAAGCAGGTGCTTTAAGTAGTTATTTTGCCTTAAACGGACCTTTCTTGAAATTGACTTCCCAGTCTGCTGGCAGTTTTTAACCTGAGAATATTTGGGACTGATTCATTCACAGGGTGGCAGTGAAAGCTGGTTCACAGATAGCAACAATGCTATTGCCTCCCTTGCTTTCCACCCTACGGCTCAGCTCCTGCTGATTGCCACAGCCAATGAGATCCACTTCTGGGATTGGAGTCGACGGGAGCCCTTTGCTGTGGTGAAGACAGCTAGCGAGATGGAACGGGTCCGGTGAGTGCTCTGCCCCACCAGTGATGTCTGTCACTGGACTGACATTACAGAACATTTATACCTGCTGTCACCTCAGGAGACAGGTTGTTATCCTGCTCAGGGCAGGTTGTGTCCACAGCTCCTCCTACTTTTTAAGCAGCTGGCTGATCATCTGGGAAACAGTTCATTTTGTTCATGTCAGCTGTCCCTTATTGGCCTCATCTTCTGATCTCTGTAGACCAGGGTCATTAGAATCGTTTTAGGTTCAAATCTATCTGCAGTTTGGATAGCCCTTTGGCGAAAACTGAAAGAAGCTTGGGTGATAGTTTAGATAGCTTGGTGGGTAATTGCTGACCGTTGGTTGTCCCTGTTTATCAAATAAGAAGGTGGAGATGTAAGCTTGTATCAAATCTGCTAATTGACTGTATTAGTTCGTTTTTTTGTTTGTTTGTTTGTTTTTGTTTTTAAAAGGTGACCAGTAAGGGGATCTCAACCCTTGGCTTGGTGTTGTTAGCACCACGCTCAGCCAGTGAGCGAACCGGCCATCCTATATAGGATCCGAACCCGTGGCCTTATTAGCACCGCACTCTCCCGAGTGAGCCATGAGCCGGCCCTTATTAGTCCGTTTTGTGTTGCTGTAACAGAAATACCCGAGACTGGGTGATTTATAAAGATAACAGAAATACCCGAGACTGGGTGATTTATAAAGAAGAAGGGTTTATTTGGCTTACGATTCTGGGACAGCTGCATCTGGCACGGGCCTCAGGCTGTTTCTACTCATGGCAGAAAAGTGGCAGGCAGCCGGCAGGTACAAGCAGATCACATGGCGAGAGGAAGCAAGAGAGAGAGAGAGAGAGAGGAGGTGCCAGGGTCCTATTAACAACAAGCTCTTGTGGGAACTAATAGAGAACTCACTCATTACTCCCACTCCCCCAGGGAGAGCATTAATCCATTCATAAGGGATCTGCCCCCGTGACTCAATCAGTTTCCAGCACTGCCCATTGGGGATCAGATTTCCACATGAGTTTTGGAGGGGACAACACATCCAAACTCCATCATTGAGGATGTGGAGAAAGGGGTTATTTATTCCTCAAAATAAAAACACATATTACCTGAATTAAAGTTGATGCATTGTCTTCCTTCGGTTCTCTTGGTATTGCAGTTAGATATATGCTAATTTTCTAGTTTGAGCAATGTCACTTGATGCTGGGACTGTTCATTGCCACCAGAATTCATGCTTCTTGGGCCGGCCCGGTGGCGCACTGCTACAGTGTGCCACTTGGGAGTGCAGTGGCGCTCCCGCCAAGGGTTCGGATCCCACATACAGACCGGTTCCCGCTCACTGGCTGAGCGAGGTGCGGGTGCAACACCGAGGGTTGCGATTCCGTTGCCGGTCCTGGTCCGGTACGGGCATGACACTGAGGGTTGCGATCCGTTGCCGGACATGAAAAAAAGACAAAAAAAAAAAAAAAAGAATTCATGCTTCTTGCCAGTGTAGCTGCAGTGTGAGGGAAGAACTGAACCCATGGCAGAGTATGGGAGCATTCTGTGCTTTACTGTTAGGATGGGCTCTTAGATATGAGCAAATGCGTGCTGATTTAGCTGCTTCCTGGGGTGGAAACCTAGTTGTTTTTCAAATGTAAAATTATTATTTTTTGTGATACATATTCCTTTACTCTCGCAAGAAGTATTGAGCCTTATTATTTTAATCTCTTAAAAATTTTTGAAAGTCTAGCATGAAGTTTATGCCTGAGTAATCCCGCAGTTTTCAGTAATGATTGCTGTAAATTCGAATGCAAGTTTCTTCTTCTCAGTTAACATAATCTCTCTGTGCTTGTCTCTGTCTCTTCCGTGATTTCAGTCTGGTGAGATTTGATCCACTTGGACACTATTTACTCACAGCAATTGTTAACCCATCTAATCAGCAGGTAAGTTAGTCCAGCAATTCCAACTCCATCTAAACTGTGAGTTATTTTCTAGACTAGTGCTCTAATTCTGATTATATTGGATTTTAATTCTCAATACCTAAGTCTTTCCAGTCAAGATTTAAAACTAGCTTCAGATTATATATTCAAAGTTACAGCCATACTCTTTTTAAAAAAAATTTATTATCATCATCATTATTATTTATTAATTTTTTTTTTAAAGATGACCGGTAAGGGGATCTTAACCCTTGACTTGGTGTTGTCAGCGCCGCGCTCTCCCAAGTGAGCTAACCGGCCAACCCTATATAGGGATCTGAACCTGTGGCCTTGGTGTTATCAGCACCACACTCTCCCAAGTGAGCCATAGGCTGGCCCTTAATATTGTTATTTTTTTGTATTCTAAGATATTGTTGCAGAGCAGTTGGTGGGGAGGGGAGAGGAAAAGGGGGAAGGAAATAGGGTTGGAGAAGGAGGAAAGGGGGTGTGTGGTCAAGGCCCATGGCACCCCCCTCATTCTTGCATGGGAGACCAGGGTCTTCCGTCGACAGCTTGTTTGTTGCTGGTAAAGCCGTAATCTTGACAGGAGAGTCAATCCTGAAACCCCTGAGTGATTGCCTCATTAGAAGTAACCCTCATCACCAGGCAGTGTTGGATAACTTGTCACTCTGTGCCTCTGGCTGGTTGACATTTTGCTTCCCTGCACTGTTTTCCATGTCATGGAGATGACTTTTGTAAGAGAATTGGTTTGCCAGCTGTACTCATTCAGATATGTTGCTAATTGGAAGTGAACAATTTAATGCCATATGACGATTCTGAATCTGAAGCCAGTTAGGTCTTAGTGGGTAGAGAGTTGTTGCCTACCTGTAAAGGTTGTTTTCCTTGGATGATTATTGGTAGTTTGTTTTTCTTGGTTTACTTGGAGGTTTAACTCCCTTGCTCTGCCCCCTTCCCCATGCTGGTCCATATTGCAGGGTGATGATGAACCAGAGATCCCAATAGATGGAACAGAATTATCCCACTACCGTCAGCGTGCCCTCCTGCAATCACAGCCAGTTCGCCGGACGCCTCTCCTCCACAATTTCCTGCACATGCTGTCCTCCCGCTCCTCTGGCATCCAGGTGGGAGAGCAAAGCACAGTGCAAGATTCTGCTACCCCCTCACCCCCACCGCCTCCCCCTCAGCCCTCCATGGAGCGCCCCAGGACTTCCGCTTACATCAGGCTCCGACAGCGGGTCAGTTACCCCACAGCTGAGTGCTGCCAGCACCTTGGGATCCTGTGCCTTTGCAGCCGTTGCTCTGGCACTCGAGTTCCTTCCCTCTTGCCACACCAGGACAGTGTGCCCCCTGCTTCTGCCAGGGCTACTACCCCTTCCTTTTCTTTTGTACAGACCGAGCCCTTCCATCCCCCGGAGCAGGCCTCATCAACGCAGCAGGACCAGGGCCTCCTGAACCGGCCGTCTGCCTTCAGTACAGTCCAGAGCAGCACTGCCGGCAACACGCTCCGCAACCTCAGTCTGGGTCCCACCCGTCGTTCTTTGGGAGGCCCTCTGTCTAGCCACCCTTCTAGGTATCACCGAGAAATAGCTCCTGGGCTGACAGGATCTGAGTGGACCCGGACAGTACTCAGTCTGAACTCCCGCTCTGAGGCGGAATCCATGCCCCCGCCCAGGACCAGTGCCTCTTCGGTGAGTTTGCTCTCTGTGCTGAGACAGCAGGAAGGTGGCTCTCAGGCGTCTGTGTACACTTCAGCCACAGAAGGGAGGGGTTTTCCAGCATCAGGGTTGGCAACTGAGTCAGATGGAGGAAATGGCTCCAGCCAGAACAATTCAGGCAGCATTCGCCATGAGCTTCAATGTGACCTGAGACGCTTCTTTTTGGAGTATGACCGGCTTCAGGAGCTGGATCAGAGCCTGAGTGGGGAAGCTCCCCAGAACCAACAGGCCCAGGAAATGCTCAACAATAACATTGAATCTGAGAGGCCAGGCCCTTCCCACCAGCCCACCCCACACAGCAGTGAGAACAACTCCAACCTGTCCCGTGGCCACCTGAATCGCTGCCGTGCTTGCCACAATCTCCTGACCTTCAACAACGATACCCTGCGCTGGGAAAGAAGCACACCTAACTATTCCTCTGGAGAGGCTAGCTCCTCCTGGCAGGTCCCTAGTACCTTTGAGGGCATGCCATCGAGTGGCAGCCAATTGCCACCTCTTGAGCGGACTGAGGGCCAAACGCCCAGCTCCAGCAGGCTGGAGTTGAGCAGCTCTTCTAGCCCGCAGGAGGAGAGGACTGTCGGGGTGGCCTTTAACCAGGAGACAGGCCACTGGGAGAGAATTTACACCCAGTCCAGCAGATCTGGAACTGTATCACAGGAGGCCTTACATCAGGACATGCCTGAGGAAAGCTCTGAGGAAGATTCACTCAGGAGGTAAGCAGTTTCTTTCCTGTCTTCTCTTGCATCCTTTACTTTTCTCCTTATATCTCTTCCTTTAGTCCTGTAGATGTTGTGGCTATATCTGGAGTGTCCGGGACCAGTGTTTCTGGTTCTGATCTCCCTATTGCATCTTCTTGGAAAATCTTGCTCTTGTAGCAGAGATAGGGTAAGGCCTAGTGGTAGGAGTCAGCTGGGTGTGCTAGCTCTATTTCTGGCTAAGCCCAAGGCTCTGGCTTTAGGTTTGAAAGGAGAGTGTAGATTAGGTTAGAGAGGCATGAGGAGATAGAACCACTGACTTTTTCTGCCCTGTTTTTTGACCTTCTTGTAGGATTATATGTGCAGGACTAGTTATTGTGAGACAAGAAAATGTCCCAGAGTGCTTAAGAATCAGTAGTAAAGGAGAACCATGATTAATATATTGGCTTTTCTTCGATCGTGTTGCTTTGGATAACTGTTCACCTCTTTATCCTTATCTTTTGGAACACTATAGCTTGACAAAGGGAAAAGAAAAAAAAAAACTATGTATACAAGGAGGGTTCTAATTTTTTTGGAGATATGTGCTTTTGGACAGCATTATTAGTTGCTTAGTTAAGATTCTTTGAATGGACCTTCCAATTGGACATTCACCTTGGGGTGGGGAAGAATAATAATTTATGGAAGGAAGTTCTCTCCATACTTGGGTTGGCGTTCCAGCCAACTCTTTCATGGAAGAAACAGAGTGGGTGTAGTTGATCGCCCACCACATGTTCCATGTATGGGTGTATGCGCATCTATCTTGATTTATTAGGGACTTCTTTCTGTACTTTTGTAAAGGCCAAATCTAGCATAATCACCAAACTCCCAAAATATGCCTATTGGATCCAAACAGCATATTGCTCTGCATTAGATCCTCTGTTGAAAAAAACTGAAATTTCTCTGACATAAGTTTCTAACAAGGGTGGGAATATGGATTGTGTACATAACGTACTTGTTATTTTGGGAGGATGCTTTAGACAGTCACTCAGTAAGTATTAGTTGAATGGTTACAATTTTTCCAGCCCTGTGCTAGGTACTATGGGGAATCCAAAAGAAGTGTAATACATGGTCTTTGCCCTATGGAGTATACAGTATTATTGTGGAGGCAAGACCTATTTACATGGAACTTACCAAAAGTATAGATGAGCAAATGATTGATTTTATGGTACTGAGATGAAATGTAGTCTAATTTCAGAGAAAGGGAAGTGTCATCAAAAATCAAATCTTGAAAGATGAGTAGGATTTGGAGAGGGAAAGACTTTTTTATTTTAGAGCAACAACACATACTAAGGGAGGAAAGGGTATGGTATATGCAGGATAGTAGTCAGTTACAGAGGGTCTTGGGGTAGGGAACAGAGGGAGACTTGGCTGGATGTGAAAGGTAGACAAAGTAATAGGGGCTGTTGCTATGTCCTGTATGCCCATATATGATTGAGACTAGTTCTGGATTAACAGCTCCTAAATTCCTGGTTATAGAATATTTTGCCTTATGAAATGGTCCACATCAGGAGCCTGGGACTCTGTTCTTCCTATTTGTCAAGAGAGGTGAGAAGGCAGCCAGCTCAGTGCCTGACAGGTAGTAGGCACTCAAAAAGTTTATTAAATTATTAAAGGTAGCCATAAAAAGACTGTCTTCAGTTATTGTTCTAAGAAGTCTAGCAGTTCCTGTTTCCAGCCCCTAGTTCCAGTGGGCTTCCGGTCAGTTTTGTCCATCCTGCTCTAGCAGTCCCTCTTCCTGTTTGATAATAATTAGAAATACTAATTATTGAAAGTCTACTATGTGTTAGGTACTATGTTCTTGCTTTGAAATAATTATTTCTGATTTCCACAACAACTCCTTGCAAGGCAAGTATTAAATTTCCCACCTAACAGTTGAGGAAAGTGAGGCTCAGAGAAGGCAGAGTTTCTTGTTGAAAGTCACATTACAGGTCTCTGAGTGAGGGAGTCTGGTCAGGATGACTAAAGACTTGTCCAAGCTGACCTCCATGGTATATTCCTTAATATGATAACCTCATTCACTTAAAGTGAATCACTTTTATTTTTCTTTTCTTTTAACTTTTTTTTTTTTTTAAAGATGACCGGTAAGGGGATCTTAACCCTTGACTTGGTGTTGTCAGCACCACGCTCAGCCAGTGAGCGAACCGGCCATCCATATATGGGATCCGAACCCGGGGCCTTGGTATTATCAGCACCGCACTCTCCCGAGTGAGCCACGGGCCGGCCCTTTTAACTTTTTATTATGGAAATCTTCAAACATATATAAAAACTAAGAGAAAAGTATAATAAATGAACTACCATATATACCTATCACCCGACTTCAGAAATTATCAGTGTTTGGCCAGCCTTCTTTCATCTATATTCCCCAACTCAGACATCATATAATTTTGTCAATAAATGCTTCTGTTTCTCTAGAGTACTGCTGTCCAATAAAACTTTCTACAATGATGGAAATGTTCAGTATCTATGTCCGGTATGGTAGCTACTATCCTTATGTGGCTATTGAGCATTTGAGATGCTGCTAATATGATCTGAGGAACTGAATTTAATATTTAAAATTTTAATTAATTAATTTTTTTATTTTTTTACTTTTTCCTTAAAATTTTAATTAATTTAAATGTAAATAGCCACATGTGACTAGTGGCTACCACATCGTATACCTAAAATATTAATAATCTTATCTTAATAAAGTGGGCCATTTAAAACCTAGAAACTATTAAGGATCTACCAAAAATGTTTGTTTAAATCTCCCCCCCAACCCCTGGAGACAAAAAGTATTTATGTGTTATAGTTTAAATAAAGTTCAAGAATTTAAAAATGTATATGTAGAAATGAAGTCCCTTGTCATCTTGCTGTAAGCAATGTTATATTTATGCTTTTTTCTCTTAAAATGTACAAATAATGCAGGATTCTCATTGTGAAATAGTATATTAATACAGTAGTTACATTATTTATGGAGTCACTTGTAAATTTTTTTTTTTTGAGGGGGGCGTTCTGGCTGGTACAGGATTCCAAACACTTGACTGGAGTCTCCTTTAAATGAGCTGACTCAGAATGAGTTATATTGTAAAATATTCTTAGTGCACACACACATTAAAGAAAGGCCACCACTTCCTCAAAAATCGAGTGGCTGCATTCTGGTGTAAATCAATAATACAAACAGGTACTAACCTGCATCTTCTACTTACTACCTTCTAAAGGGGCTTGATAGTCTCTAGTTGATGGGCAAGCCCTTGCTTCTAATTCTCCAGCAGGTGTCACTCTTGGGCTGCTGCTGCTGCAAGGCTGGGGTGCCAGAGAAGAAAAGGTGTCCTTACTGTTTGTGTACCATGTTGGATCTTATAACAAAGCCTGTTTTTGTAGGTGACTGTTGTTACTAAGTGAGTGGCATTCACAAAAGGTGATTGTACTTGAAGGGGGAGTTCTTTGGCCTTATAGTGGGAGATAGGCTAAGGAGGTATGTTTTGATCCTTGGTGCTACTGGGATAATAAGTACACAGTATGTATTTCAGTAAAGCTCTATGCTGCTGAGTGGTAATAACCAGTACACAGTTTGTGTCCTTTTGCCTGTGGGCAGTGGACGGTGAGCTATCTGTGTAGACTGACCCTACCTTACAACTTCGGTGTCAGGCCCCTTGCTTCAATACAGGAAACTTCTTTTTTGGTCTGAGATGCAGAATCCATTAGAAGAAGATGACGGTATTGTGGCCCCTTGCAGCAGGAGTCCCTTTACCTTTAAAGGCTGGTATTAGGAAGAGTTATTTAAATGTCATCTTAAAACTGGAGGAAACCTAGAGCTTATTTAGTCCAGGCTTTTGTGTGTATGTGTATGTGTGTGTGTATATATATATATATATGTATATATATAATATATATATGAGAAAACTTAGATACAGAGAGAGGAAATGACTTTTTTTTTTTTAAAGATGACTGGTAAGGGGATCTTAACCCTTGACTTGGTGTTGTCA
>NW_007730688.1:174735-175967 GCF_000696425.1 Galeopterus variegatus
ATATATGTATATATATAATATATATATGAGAAAACTTAGATACAGAGAGAGGAAATGACTTTTTTTTTTTTAAAGATGACTGGTAAGGGGATCTTAACCCTTGACTTGGTGTTGTCAGCACCACGCTCTCCCAAGTGAGCTAACCAGACATCCCTATATAGGGATCCAAACCCTTGGCCTTGGTGTTATCAGCACCACAATCTCCCCAGTGAGTCAAGGGCCAGCCCCAGGAAATGACTTTTTAAAGAGGTGCTTGTAGCAAAGGTGAGATTCAAACTCCTGGGTCCTGAAGAGGGCACCCTTCCTCTACTTCATGTCAAATTAGTGCTTTCAAAACAGCATTTTTCTGCATCAAAACCTCTGTTGCTGTGTGTAGATCATTGCCTGAAGGAGCTCTTCAGTCAGCTCTCATTGTAAAAAATTAGAAGTCTGGTAGATGATTTGTAACTGTTTCTGGGTAGAAATATAACCAACAAAATGTTTCTAGGAGAAACAGTGTTTTAGTTATTTGTCCATAGAACTGCATTAATTAGTCCTTATAAAGTGATCCTACTTAGGGGTGTTCATTGTTAAAGTATCAGCAACTGGAAGATCAAAATTGGTTTAAGTCTCCCCAACTAAATTGTTTCTGCATTCCTTTTCCTGATAGGTAACAAAGCCTTGGGTTTGGAGTATTTAGTGAGATTGAGTGTGATCTGAGAACTGTTGTCTTTTGATCTTTACTTTTCCCTTATGACAGATGAAGACTGGGAAGTACATTGATGGTCATAGAATAAAGTTTGGCCCAGAACATCAAAGGTTAGAGTTAGAAGCACTCTTTGGATTTCTAAGTTTCTTAGACTTTTGTGAGAGAATTGCTTTGGAGTTTGAAACAGTGTGAAGCCTCTTGAGGCTTTGTGGGCCACCAGACTTATTTCATTCCTTAGCTCCAGTCACATGGAGATTCTCCAGTGAGCCCTCAGCCCAAGCATCATTGATAGAAGGAAATAAATAGGTATGTTTGCAGGGTGGTCATAGGTCCACAAGAGAGGGAAGGCAAAATTAGGAAAGTATTAGTCTTCTCAGCCTATTATAGAGAGGGGTCCAACTTTGGTAGTTTTTTTGTGCCATATCCTAACTGGGTCTAAAGGGTTAATCTATCTAAAATCCCTCCCAGTTTCTTTGGATAGGGAGTATACTCAATTTATTATTCAAAACCTAGCAGAACTGTAACCTTTTCCTTTGGGAAACTT
>NW_007730688.1:177174-179190 GCF_000696425.1 Galeopterus variegatus
ACCTATTATTATATCACATCCTTTAGTCATTACAGACAGTCATAGGCTCAATAAGTACTTGCTGAGTAGATGAAATGGCATTACCTAGTGTTGTGCATGAAAGACACACCTATCATGACTTGAGCTTAGTGACCTATAATTTGTTCCTCTAATGTTCCACTGTTGTGCCACATTCCTAACTTGTGAATTGGTTGTCCTGAAGCCAGTAATAAGTCTATTGAACATGGTCAGCTGTCCTTTATATTGTCTCCCCACTGACAACTCCAGGCCTGCTCCTTGCTTGAATGTGCTGGCATCATATACAACTTCCTCTTGAGAGCAATTTGTTGGTCTTTAGACCAATTTGTTGCCACATCAGTAATATTACTATCTCTGCCAGTCAGTGCTGTTGGTATTTTTTTTCTCCTTAAGAATTCTTCTGCAGTCTCAATAAAGGTATATATATATATATTTTTTTTTTTTTCGTGACCGGCAACGGATCGCAACCCTCAGTGTCGCGCCCGTACCGGACCGGGACCGGCAACGGGATCGCAACCCTCGGTGTTGCCCCCGCACCCGGCTCAGCCAGTGAGCAGCCGGTCTGTATGTGGGACCCGAACCCTCGGCGGGAGCGCCGGCGCACTCCCAAGCGGCGCACTGTAGCAGTGCACCACCGGGCCGGCCCCTATATTTGGTTTAGATATAGTCCAAGTTAGATGTGGATAATCCAGATTAAATATAAAGGATCTGTTTCCCATGGTGCTTTATTTTTCTTTTAGTTTTTTGTGGAAGGCTTTCACTGGATTTGCTTAGAAGTAGGATGTTTAGGGTTTGAGAATGTGTGCTCTTATCTTTGTTTTGTTTTGGAGTCTGAGCATCATTAGAATGAATCTTTTTCAATTCTGAGATGATTTCAATTCTTTTTTTCTTGTGGTGGGCAGAAGCCTTATGTTAAGAGGAAGTTAGGCTTTACCTTTAATTATGCAGGGTGTGAATAATTGCCCCCCCCCAAAAAAAAATTAGTGAAATTGTTGTCTTCGGTATTCAAGGTACAATAAACCTTCCTAACTTTTGAGTTCTTCTTACTCAAAAGTTTGACATTTAAGGACAAAGAATAGAGAAGAATCTTCAACCAAGAGAATTTCATTTGTGGTATGGAGCAAATCATGACTTGTTCTTGGAGAAGTGAGAGACCAGGTGTTAGGAAATCCGAAAGGAGACAAGACCTGTGGTGGATTCAAGTGATTTAGTTTACGAGAGGTAAGGGAAGTGCTAGGGGAAGATAAAGCCAGGCCTTAAAGGAGGAGCTGAGAAGTATGTACAGGGCTGCCCCATGTGTGAATTTGGCTCTTATTTTAACCCTGAGAGTCAGGCTTGTAAAATAATTACTCTGTGATTGATCAATTCATTAATTCGTTCAGTTAACAAATATTCACTAATCACCTACTGTGTTCCAGGTACTAGAGTATAGCTGGAGCACAGCAAGGAATGGAATGATAGAAAATGAAGTTGGAGAGGTGATGAATGAGATTATGCAGGGTTGTCTAAGCCATTTAAGGGGTTTTACTTCTTCCTATGAGTGATTTAGGAAGTCATCAGAAGTGGAATAGCATGATTTTACTTATATTTTAAAAGGATTACTATGGCTGCTGATGGAAAATAGACTGAGGAGACTCTGCTAAGTGGGGAAAATTAAAGTTAGGCCAACCTTGGAGCTGGCTGGTTAGCTCAGTTGGTTAGAGCATAGTTACCCTGTATTGGCCAGCCATCAAAAAAAAAAAAAAAAGTTAGGCCAACCTCATACACCTTTAGATTAATTTATGTCTTGAGACTGGTGAAAATCAGGAGGGAGGAGTCACTGACTCTGTTTCAGAATAAGAAAGACCTTAAAGGTTTAGATGAAGAGCTGCTGAATAATGAATGCATTAATGAATGAATCAACAGGTCAGTCAATCCTCTTAGCAGGCATATTACCGGCAACAACAACCCTCTAATTCCCCCCAACCCCAAAATAAGAAGGTGTGTTATTAAAACTGA
>NW_007730688.1:179806-184852 GCF_000696425.1 Galeopterus variegatus
TGCCATTTACTTATTTCCTTACGTATCATGGACATTCTTCCATGCTGATATTCTTTTTTACAGTGTCACTGTATTCCAACAGTTGGGTGCACCATAATTAAACCAGTCCCCTGTTGATAGAATTTGGATTGTTGCTGTTTCACAATGTTGCAACATCTTTGCGTACTTGTGCAAGTGTTTCTAGAGGGTGAATTTCTAGAAGTGGAATTGCTAGTGCTGAAGAGTATGAATGTTGTTAATGACAAGTGAAAATTAATTATATAATATTCATTATTACTAACTGAGGATGCATAAAATATTTCCTATTAGTGGTTCATAATTTTATTTTATTGAACATAATTTCATAAATTTCATAATTTTATAGATTGGGACTCCTAATACTGTCTTTTTCCCCCATAAGTTCTTCAATTTCTCAGTAGTAAGTTCTACTACTGGATTTTCTTTCTTTTTTTTTTTTACATTCTAAGATGTTGCAGAGCATTTAGGGGGAGAGGGAGAGGGGCCGGGGGATGGGGGATAGGGTGAGTAGAAGAGGAAGTGGGAGCATGGTCGAGGTCCATGGCACCCCCCTCAATCCGTCAGGGGAGCCCAGGGGGCTTCTGGCAACAGCTTGGTCGTGGCTTGGCTGGATGTGGACTTTGGAGGGTTGTGGCTGAGGCCCTTGGGCCACCCACACCAACCTGGGAGCCAGGGTCGCTTCCAGCGTTGGCCTAGTGGACATCACTGGGCTGGATGTGGATGTGGTGCTACTGCTGGATTTTCAGGAACCTCTTCCTCAGGGTTGAGAATGACTTCTGTTTTATTAATTCTAAATATCTGCCACCTGGAAGTGTTAGTGTACTTTTCTTCTATGAGGAAAATGTAGACTGTTCCATCTCTGACATTCACTTATATACTGGCTTTGGGCCATGTAGTCTTCTCGTGTTTTGTTAAATGATTGGGAGAATCCAGGCATCTCTTTCCTTCCTCATGATAAGGCAGATACAGTTAGATATTCAACTTGTTTGTCATCAGGGGTCATTAGGCGACCTGTTTCTCTCTGAAAATATGGGGGCGACGATAAGGTGAAGGAAAGATTCCATTGCTGTTAATTTGTTTCACTTTTACTGCTCACCTGCCCAACTAGGTCACTCTGTTTGAGCCTCTTTGAATTGAGTGTGATCCCTGCTCTTCTCTCTGTATCAGGGGTTGGCANCTCTGTTTCAGAATAAGAAAGACCTTAAAGGTTTAGATGAAGAGCTGCTGAATAATGAATGAATCAACAGGTCAGTCAATCCTCTTAGCAGGCATATTACCTGCAACAACAACCCTCTAATTCCCCCCAACCCCAAAATAAGAAGGTGTGTTATTAAAACTGAGGAAGGGAGAGTCTGAAAAATTTAGAGTGGACACGGGGTCATAAATGGAAATGAAATGCCTGTCTTTTGCTGCTTACAAAACTAATGCAAATTTATTTGTAAAAAATCAAACATTACGGAAATGTGTAGTTAAAGAAAGTGAATGTCCTCTGCAGAGCCACTGCTTAGAGGTAACTACTGCTAACAATTTGTGTGTTACTCCAGAATTTTTTCCTATGCAAATGAAAAGACATTTTTTATTTGTAAAAATGGAATTATGCCAAATCTGCTTTTCTGCCATTTACTTATTTCCTTACGTATCATGGACATTCTTCCATGCTGATATTCTTTTTTACGGTGTCACTGTATTCCAACAGTTGGATGCACCATAATTAAACCAGTCCCCTGTTGATAGAATTTGAATTGTTGCTGTTTCACAATGTTGCAACATCTTTGCGTACTTGTGCAAGTGTTTCTAGAGGGNGTGTTTTGTTAAATGATTGGGAGAATCCAGGCATCTCTTTCCTTCCTCATGATAAGGCAGAAACAGTTAGATATTCAACTTGTTTGTCATCAGGAGTCATTAGGCGACCTGTTTCTCTCTGAAAATATGGGGGCGATGATAAGGTGGAGGAAAGATTCCATTGCTGTTAATTTGTTTCACTTTTACTGCTCACCTGCCCAACTAGGTCACTCTGTGTTTGAGCCTCTTTGAATTGAGTGTGATCCCTGCTCTTCTCTCTGTATCAGGGGTTGGCAAACTTTTTCTGTAGTGCAAGATAGTGAATATTTTAGGCTTTGTAGGCTGTACAGTCTCTGTTGCAACTATTCAACTTTGCTGTTGCAGCTCGAAAGCATCCATAGACAATATGTAAATGAATGAGTGTGGCTGTGTTCCAATAAAACTTTATTTATGGAAACAAAATTTTTTTTGTATAATTTTCATGTGTCAAGAAAAAATCTTTTGATGCTTTTCAACTGTTTAAGAAGATAAAAACCGTTATTAGCTCATGGGCTGTACAAAAACAGGCAGGGGGCCACCTCTGGCCTGCAGGTTATAGTTTGTCAGCCTCTGCTTTATATGAACATGATTTGGAAAAGAGTCAGGTGCTAGAGTAATAGGAGGCATTATGACAATGAAAGCTCAGAAGAGGTAGGTGGGGGACTCCTGAACTTGTTCTTGCTCTCAGTACTTTGGACTAGATGCCCTAAGTATTGGCTCTTGTGGGATTGTTTGATGGTTAAGAGCAGGCATAAGTGCATAAAGAATTTCATGTTTCCTGTGCTGTCTGCCCTGAAGCAAGGCTCTCTGGCATCACTTAATGTCCTTCTTGGGAATTGCGTGCAAGTGAGGAGGTTTGCCCTGGTTGGGAGTATATAAGCCTCCGGGTCTTCCAAGCAGTAGAGTATGCTTGACAGGCAGCTCTTTCCCCAGTCAGGTTAGATTAGCACCAATTAGGCCGATCTAAATTATTCCTCATCATCCCTCTTTCTGGGGCTGAATGGTGTAGAGTGGGCTTTGTGCTTTGTATACACACTGAAATGGGAAAAGATGTAATCACTTCTGTCAGCGCAGGGTGTTGGAATGCTAGGGGGGCTATGATGGAATCTATATGTGTGCAGCAAATACATTAGGAACAATTTCCCATGTACTCAATCTTCCCCCTTCAGATCCCTTTCTCTACTGTATCTATTCAGAGTCGTGCTCTAAAGGGTGCGTTGGAGGTTTTTCCAAGACAATAATGCCAGGTGTATGGGGGTTCTGTTTGCATAATATATTTTGCTTATTGTAATTGGTTCCAGCCCATTAGAGCTGTGCGGGTAGCTTCCGCTCCTCTTTCTGGATTTCTTATATATTTATTTGGGGTAGGGGGGCGGCGGGCAGGATCCAGTACATCTTATTTCTGCTCTTTCTTGGGAGCAACATGTTTGGATGAGCCACCCACTGGATTACATTAACTCAGAGATTGCAAAATAGTCCTCAGGTATGTTTGTTTAGCCCTCACAATGATTCTGAAAATTTCAGTTTTTGCACATAAATCCAGATTTCTGGATTCAACTGAAACAAAATTAGGTCTGGCAACACTGGCTTGTATTCCCACATAATAATAATTGGTAAGAGTTGAGTAGTTGTTGCCCCTTAAGTCAAGGCATGGACTTTCTTTTCTTTTCTTTTCTTTTTTTTAAAGATGACTGGTAAGGGGATCTTAACCCTTGACTTGGTGTTGTCAGCACCATGCTCTCCCAAGTGAGCCACGGGCTGGCCCTAAGGCATGGACTTTCTTTATGCCTTAGTCTACACTAGGCCGATGTCATGTTTTCTACTTAAGTTCGACTTTGTGTCGTGATCATTGCCTTAACTCAGCGAAATATGTTAATGGTTAGGTGTCAGCATCTCTACCACTCAGTGCTCTACCAGTCAGCTCCACTAGGGGGAGGCACTGGACATTGATTGCAGTACCCTCTCCTCTGCCCCACCCATTCTGCCTAATTCACTTACAGGGGCTCCCCTGCTGGCTGTAGGCTGACATGCTGACAGTCCCCTTACCTGAGAAGCTGCCTGATTTTTTAATAGAAACAATTAACAAACTCCTCCTCTGTTTCCAAAGGGAGAGAGTTGGGGTTCCAAGCTTATTTGCTGGATGGGACTCACATGTGCAGTATAAGAGCAACCTTTTGGACTATGTAAAATATTGGAGAAGAATACCAGCACCTCTCCCTGTGAGGTGAGTTCCAGTGAAAAGGCTACATGACTTAGGTGTCACTTGCCAGGAAATTAAAATCAAGTTAGAGCGGGAGTAGAAAATTGTAATAATAAAGGAATCAAAGGCTGAAAGTATGACCTTGTCATAGAAAGAGAATTGCAAACTGTTAACATTGTGCCCTTTTCCTTTGCTACATCAGAGGATATGAGTGTGAATCTTTTTGCCTCTTCTGTCTCTACCTCCCTGCTGTCCCCTTGGATTATTTCACTACAGCAAAGTGGCTTTTTTATCCTTTCCTTTCTTTGTTCTGGTGTCAGATGTAACCCCCCCTTTTTTTGTCTTTATGTGTGTGTGTGGTAAAAAAATACATAACATAGATTTACCCTCTTAACAATTATAGTATTGTTAACTATGCACATTGTTGTACAATAGATCTCCAGAACTTTTTCATCTGGCATTACTGAAACTCTCCACCCATTGAACAACAATTCCTGTTTCCCCCTCCTTTAAGCCCCTATAGACCACCGTTCTACTTTCTGTTTCTATGAGTATGATTACTTCCTTTCATAAGTAGAATCATGCAGCATTTGTCTTTTTGTGATTGGCTTCTTTCACTTAGCATGATGTCTTCAAGGTTCATACATGCTGTGGCATGTATCAGAATTTCCTTCTTTTTAAAGGTTGAATAATATTTCAGGTTGAATAATATTTCATTCTATGTGTATAGCACATTTTCTTTATCCATTCATCCATCAATGGGACATTTTAGGCTGCTTCCACATTTTGGCTATTTTGAATAATGCTGCAGTGAACATGAGTGTGCAAATATCTCTTCAAGTTCCTATTTTTATTTTTTTATTTTTTTATTTTTTTTTTATTTTTTTTTTATTTTTTTATTTTTTAATTTTTATTTTGTCAATATACACTGTATATGATTATTATGGCCCATCACCGACACCTCCCTCCCTCCTCCCTCTCTCCCCTCCCCCCCAAGTTCCTATTTT
>NW_007730689.1:0-405 GCF_000696425.1 Galeopterus variegatus
ACAGGAACCCTGTTAGTGGTCTTGCTGGCCTGGGGACCACCAAGGCCCTCTTCTCCCCTGCAGCCTCAGAGAAACTTCATCTGAAGAGCACAGCTGTGGCTTTTGCCAGCTCTTGCTCCGTGTGCTCACCAGGGCCAGCCTTGAAGTGGCTGAGACTTGAAACAGCAGGAGCAATCCTTTCTTTCTCTCATCGTGGCTTCTCCTGCCTTCATGCACTCTGTAGGTCTCTTCTCCTCTTCCCCTGAGCTCTAGCAGCCCCACCTTGGCAGTCGTTGCTTTTTAATAGTTTTAAATTGGTTGATAGTGGGAAAGAGTGACTCTGGGGACCATCTATTCTACCATTTTGATCAGAAGTCCCCCAGGCAGTATTTTTATTGAGAGGTTCTGGTCAATAGTTAATGGTGT
>NW_007730689.1:3582-8244 GCF_000696425.1 Galeopterus variegatus
GTGCAGCTCAGGGTTTAATGGTTGACCTTATAGGTACTTCCAGCTCCCCAGAGACCTAGTGCACCTGGGTTGTTTAGAAATTCTGATCTTGGCCTGAATCTTTTCATCAAACTGTACCCCATGCAATTCTGCATTCCTGACCGGTCTCCTCTGAGTGGTCCTGCGCTGATTGGGGGGCAGATTGGCTGTCCTTGCTGTGTCCTAGTGTTCTCTTAGTGGGCCCGTTTCTCCCTCTGCCCATGTTCCAAACACTTCCCATGGGATGGGCCTTGGGCTGGTTCCTTGTGATGACTCACCAGCCTCTGAATGGCTCCCCTTTTTCAGCTGTTCTGACTCCTCACTCCTGCATGGGTTCACAGGAACCCTATTAGTGGTCTTGCTGTCTTGGGGTCACCAAGATCCTCTTCTCCCCTGCCACTTCCAAGTGACTCCATCTGAAGGGCACAGCTGTGGCTTCTGCCGGCTCCTGCTCCATGTACTCAGCAGTTCCAGCCTTAAAGCAGCCACGTCCTGAAACACTTTGAGCAATTTTTTCTTTCTCTCATTGTGGCTTCTCCCCCTTCATGAACTCCATAGGTCTCTCATGCTCTTCCCCTGAGTTCCAGCAGCCTCAGCTTGGCTATTGTTACATTTTTATAGTTGTAAATTGATTGATTTGTGGGAGAGAGTGACGCTGGGGACTGTCTATTCTGCCATCTTGACTGTAACTCCTATTGTCATTATTCTTGAATAGCTTACCTCTGTAATTAGCCTCTTCAAAACCAAAAGTGTCACTGCAAATTGTGCATTTATCAGAAATTAATCCAGGAATTTTGATCCTTGTGGATAAACTGTTGTGCTTAGTTTTCTAATTTGGGTGAAAAAAAAAAGGAAAAGAGCTTCAGTAGCCTTCATGTTGCAGTAGCATTTTTTTTTTTTTTNTTTTATGTTTATTATGTGCATGCTACATAATAGCTACTTATTAAATAGTTTTTGAATTAGTGAATGAAATGAGAGCACTTTCAATCATATTTAATTTAAATTTTCCATAATCCTGTGAGGTGGGAGTTAACCCTATTTTAACATGAGAAAACAAGACTTGAGAGGTTGAGTAGCTTGCCCAAGATCCTGTAGTTAATTTACATAGGAACCTGTTTTTCCTGAATTCCTAAATTCTCTGCTTTTTCTACTCTTATTTTTTTAAGTCCTGTATAATTTGGTCCTTTGTTTCTGTATTTGTAGGGGCATGTTAATGGTATCTTAATTTAGAAAACACTATAATGTTTTCAGTCATGCAGATGGTAACTTTAACCGTAGTTCTTCATGTATCTTTTACATGTCATTACTCTGAGTATTTTTTAAAGCAAATGCAGACATAATTGTTTCACCTGTAAATACCTTAGTATGCATCCCTGTTTAAAATGCTTAAACAGGAGATATCATTGCAATGCTACGTCACACAAGATTAACCTCATACCATAATATCTAATACCCAGTCCACATTCAGATTTCCCCAGTTAATGGGGGAAAAAGTCTTTGTGTAGTTGGTTATTTGAATCGAGATCCAGGTAAAGTTTAACTTTGCATTTGACTATGTCTCTTATGTTCTTATGATCTAGGGCAGTAATCTACCCTCCTTTAAAAAAAAAAAGTCATTTGTTTAAAGGTCATTTGTTTTGTAGAATATCCCATATTCTGAATTTGTCTGATTGCTTTTTTTCTTTCTTTTTTTATATTGAAAAATAATTGATTATACAGACTTTTGGGGTACAGAGTTGAATATTAATACCTGTGTACAATGTGTGATGATCAAATCAGGAGAATTAGATAGCATGTTCATACAAAATATAATCATTCCTTGTGTCCATTAACCACTTTGGCTGATTGCTTTCTCATAGTATCATTTGCTGTATTTTGCTGTTGTTCATATTTCTTGTAAAGTTATAGTTAGGTTTTGAAGTTAGAGTTTGAGGCTTAATTAGATTCAGGTTCTGTGTGAATACTTCACAGGAGGTGCTTTGTGTTTCTTGTTGTATCACATCAGGAAGCAGGAGGCATTCTGGTTATCTCTCTTTTCTGGTAAGATTGATCAGGGTTCAGATGTTGTCAGCCTGATGTGTCCATTAAAAAATTCCTCATTGGCCTCTCACCTGATGATTTTAGCAGTCATTGAGGATAATTGCCTAGGTCCCTTACTTCATTCTAATCATTTCTTCTGCATTTGTTAGCTAGAATTCTTAAAAAGAACTTTCCTTCATCAAATATTTGGCTCCCTGAAATATAGTTTATATAAGAAGAGAAGGACAAATGATGGACTGTTTGCCTTTATTTATTATTTGTGTTTTAACTTATACTGTCATGTATTTGCATTATTGTCATGTCATTTGGTCAGCTACACTAGGAGACCTTCAGTTTGTTCTGATATAGCATGAATAAATTCACTCTTTCCACCTCATTTTATACCTGTATGTCCCCCCCCCCTTTTTTGGAGGGGGGCAGCTGGCCAGTATAGGACTCGAACCCTGGACCTTTGTTGTTTTCTCTTCTGAAATCCATTTTNTTTTTTTTTTTTTTTATCAGATCTTGTTTTGAAGTTTTGAAACGGGGAATCTGTTTTATTCTGTAGTATTTATACTGCTTTATGAAGGGTTATGTGTAACTTCTTAACATTTTGTACTTTTTATTATTAAAATTGACTTCTTTAAAAATATGTTTCACTTTTAATAAAGACAAAAAGTACATCCAATTTAAAACCTGCTCTAGCTGCAGTTTTTGCAACTGCCAGTAGATGGCAGTATAAGTTCATGAAAAAATATTTGCCTCCATAAAGTGAACAACTTGTGTATTGAATTTCTAAGCCTGGAAAAAATTTCTTTCTTTTTTTTTTTTTTGTCCTTTTTGAGACTGGAAAAAATTTCTTAAGTTTTAAATATTCTAAGCGAGATTGGTGAGGGGGTCGTAGTGGGCTAATGTCTGTTATGTTTAATTTTGCTTTATAGTAAAATTTTCTGCAACGTTCTTGTCAGTACTCAAAATCAAATTGTGTATTGGAATTAACTAGAGGGCTTGTTAAAAATGGGTTGTACAGAATCAGTTTCTGATTGTCAGTCTGGGGCGTGGTCCAGAAATTTGCATCTTTAACAAGTTACCAGGTGATGCTAATTCTAATACTTACGATGTTAATCTGAGAATCACACTTTCAGAACCACAGTTTTTAAATTAAATAATCTTTGTTTTAAAAAAAAAAACAAAGAATATACTTATTTTTTATTACTCCAATCTCTTTGGTCATATTTTCTTTGAGTATGTTGTGTCTATTTATACATGTTTTAATGAAGTCATAGTGTGTGCGCAATTTTTTTTACATCTTGTTTTTTTTCTCTTACACATTTTCCCCATTGTTATTTCCCCATTGCCTGTCTGTCTTAACTCTACTAATTATGCCACATGATGCAACATCATGTCAGAAAGATATCATGTAGGCCTAAGAAGTGTTTTAATTTGGCCTTTTTCTTTTTTTCTTTTTTGACTGTTATCAATGGGATAAGTTGGTAGGAAAACCTTTAATTGTATTAAGTAGAGATTCCGACTTTCTGCCCTTTACCAGGGTTGCTAACAATAATAAGCAAAACAAAGTCATTTTGTTATACTTGTACTTTTCAAACCTTTGGTCATTTCACTTGAATTTTTTATAAGTGACGTTTTAGAAAATCTGAATATTTATGTGATGGTTTACAACTTCACAATATAACAGCAGGAGGCACAAGGCAAATAACTGTTAATAATAAATTATACAGATGTGTTTATTGGCCAAAAAAAAAAGTTTTGTAGTAACTAGTGATAATCTGTCCTTCAGAACCTCAAACTATTTACTGAGATGAGAAATTATGAGGTTCTGTTTTACTGTTTATAAAGGCAGCAGTGTATTTTTTGTTTTTTCTCACTTTCCCCTTTACACAGTGAAATGTTTATATTGGGAGGTGGAGAAGGAAGCAGGTATAGTATTTACTTAACTTGTAGTTCTGAAATAAACTGTATATTGTTTTCCAAGTCTAATCCACAATAAGTAAAAATACCTTCAATAAAATATTTTTAAATTAAAAACATGTTTTTTTTTAAACAGGTTTCTATAATCCAGGAACTTGTTACTAATTATGAAGACTCTCTTAAAACATGTGACTTTTTTAGCCCTTATGGTAAGTTTAAATTAGATTGAATTGGAATTCGATTACTCATTTCAATCCCTTTTTAGTCACTTTTATGTTTATTATGTGCATGCTACATAATAGCTACTTATTAAATAGTTTTTGAATTAGTGAATGAAATGAGAGCACTTTCAATCATATTTAATTTAAATTTTCCATAATCCTGTGAGGTGGGAGTTAACCCTATTTTAACATGAGAAAACAAGACTTGAGAGGTTGAGTAGCTTGCCCAAGATCCTGTAGTTAATTTACATAGGAACCTGTTTTTCCTGAATTCCTAAATTCTCTGCTTTTTCTACTCTTATTTTTTTAAGTCCTGTATAATTTGGTCCTTTGTTTCTGTATTTGTAGGGGCATGTTAATGGTATCTTAATTTAGAAAACACTATAATGTTTTCAGTCATGCAGATGGTAACTTTAACCGTAGTTCTTCATGTATGTTTTACATGTCGTTACTCTGAGTATTTTTTAAAGCAAAT
>NW_007730689.1:8254-23668 GCF_000696425.1 Galeopterus variegatus
TGCATTATTGTCATGTCATTTGGTCAGCTACACTAGGAGACCTTCAGTTTGTTCTGATATAGCATGAATAAATTCACTCTTTCCACCTCATTTTATACCTGTATGTCCCCCCCCCCTTTTTTGGAGGGGGGCAGCTGGCCAGTATAGGACTCGAACCCTGGACCTTTGTTGTTTTCTCTTCTGAAATCCTTTTTTTTTTTTTTTTTGTCTTTTGTCTTTTTCCATGTCCGGCAACGGATCGCAACCCTCAGTGTTGCCCCCGGACCGGACCGGGAACTGGCAGTGGGATCGCAACCCTCGGTGTTGCTCCCGCGCCTCACTCAGCCAGTGAGCGGGAACCAGTCTGGTCTGTATGTGGGATCCGAACCCTCAGGTGGGAGCGCCGCCGTGCTTCCCAAGCGGCGCACTTATCCAGTGCGCCACCGGGCCGGCCCTGAAATCCATTTTGAAAGCTTGCTATTTCTTTATCTACTCTGTAGCTTGAGGGTACAGGATGGGGAAGAGGATAGAGCTCAGCTGCTTGTATGTATGTGACTGCTTTTGTTAGAGGACTTGGGCTTTGGGCTGTGTTCCTCTTTAGATTTTTGTCACATGGCAGGGTTATTTCTACTTTGTCAGGGGGGTATCCTCTTCTGGTGGGTCATACACTTCAACTTTGGGTTTCCCTGTTTTAATGTTGAGATCTAGAAAATACTAAGCCCTGGCAGTTTGGCTAAAATCTTGCAGTGGGTATTTAGGGACTCTCTTCTCCAATTTGTATTCTTTGACTTTTCCTGGGCTTGCTGCCTTCTGCTTTTAGACTGTGAGTTCACAGAATTAGACTGATTTATGTCCTTTCCCCAGCACTGTTTCTTTGGCGTGAGGTTGGGGTTTGAAGCCTATAAAACTAGAAATCTCATTTCTCTTCTTGGATGCCACTTTTTGAACTTTATGTCATAAAATTGGTCATTTTTGCTGGGTTTTTATTGCTTGTTATTATTGTAATAATCATTAAAAATATCTCATTATGAATTAGGAGAGAGAAAGTATGTGATTTGCTTTATTTTGCCTTTTTCCTTATAATAATTTCATGTTTGTTTGATTGCAGAGAATGGAGGGAAGGAACCCCCGACAACACTACTCTGGGTTCAGTATTTCCTGGCACAGCACTTTGATAAACTTGGGCAATATTCTTTGGCTTTGGATTATATTAATGCTACGATTGCTAGCACTCCAACGCTAATAGAATTATACTATATGAAAGCAAAAATTTACAAGGTAAACTCTTAATCATGTTGGTTGAATAGTTGAAGAATTCAGCCACTTTAAGAACCCTTGGAGTTCTTCCTAAGTAGAAATAACTTCTAGAGCACCTGATGATCTTTTTCTAATACTCTAATAATCCTAAGGAGTTTTATGTTATTGTGTAATCAATGTTAGTCATTTGATTCAGCTTATCACTAAATGTGAATTGTTATTATCCAGGTTTCCGGATAAATTTGACAGAAATGATGCCAAATTTCTATTTTATCTTTATATGTTTTTTCATTTATACTGCACGCATAGTCTCTTGATCATGAACTGTGATTTCTTTAATGCTTTCATCTCTTACAGCATATAGGTAATCTCAGGGAAGCTGCAAAGTGGATGGATGAAGCACAGTCTTTGGACACAGCTGATAGATTCATCAATTCCAAATGTGCAAAATATATGCTTCGAGCAAATATGATAAAAGAAGCAGAGGAAATGTGCTCCAAATTCACAAGGGTAGGAAAAGGCATACATGAGCATGTCATTGTCTGAATTAGTCAAATTAGATTTAAGTTCTATGATGATTTGTGAAGTTTACTACAGAAGTTCATAAGAATTCATTTTTGTTATTTTTTTAAAATCCCACTTAGTCTATATCTTAAGTATGGTTTCTTACTGGGGTTGTGTGTGTGTCTGTATGTGCATTTCTGTTGGGATGGTAGGGTTCAACCTCTTCAGTGCCCTTTCCACTGTGTCACAAGTTTGAAGATTAGAAGAGAGTGCAGGAATAGACATAAAAGCAATTCTGTTTTTAGAGGAATGTACCACCTGGAAGGCCAAGGTAGAGATTAAAGAACTAGATACAATTAAAAAGTATACAAAACTTCTTAAGTGAAATAAATAAGTCCAGTGATTTTTAAAACAACCACATCAAGGGTGGAAAATGGCGGCGCGACTGGAGCACCAGTGTCGGGAAACAGCGCGATCCTGAGTGCTGTGTGCTGTGATACCAGAGAAAAACCACAGACAACTAGAATATGTCTTCAAAGGCACAGGAGAATGAGAAGGTGAAAGGAGTTGGTTGTTTAAGGTGAGTAGTCACCAAAATCTGTGGCTCAGACTGCTTGTTGTAATTGCCTGTGGTCACCTGCTTTTGACAAATTGCTGTGCTGTATGCAGAGCCTTGTTCAGTTTGTCCATACTGGTCAGTGGCTGGGCAAATCCATAATGTGTGGTGAATAGCATAGTGAGCCAGGGAAAAAAATTGCTAGTGACCTTGAATAACCCATTTATATCTGCTTGCTAATAAATGAGTGAAGTACTCATATTTCCTTCTTCGAGATTTTTCACAATTTAGAATTTTTGTTTGTAGCGTTGCTAATGCATGTTGGATAGTTTAGCTGGTAAACTTTTTGAAATGAAAAATAAAGTAGATTTCTTATTATAAAAATATGTAGTCATCAAAAAAGTAGAAAATATACACAACTATAAGGAAGAAATAAAGTACATCCTTAATTTTCTTCACCCAGAGATAACCAGCTTTTAGGCTTTTAATGAATCCTGGAAATTGAACTGATAACACAAAATGGGGTAAGAACTAAAGACAGAAATTATTTATATAAATGTACCTTTGCCATCTTTCCTGGGATCATACAAAATATATTTAAAATAAATTTCCTCTAAATTGTGACAGAACTTCAGTGCCCCTGCACTGAAACTAGGTACTTCATGTCTTAGACTCCTCTCAGAATTTTCTTTCAGGCTGAATAATAAAACATTCTTAACAAATTCAGTTATTTGGTTTTGTCAGACCACTGCAAAGAGGAAATAGCAAAGTAGAAGAGTTGCCATGAAACAGGAGATGTTGTTAGAGGCAGACACATGGCCACAAAGGAAGTGTCAACAGATAGCCTAACTTGGAGGAAAGAGACTGGGAAACGGCAAAACAGCCTTGGAACTATTACTAACAGACTCGACAGCATTGCATGTACATAATAGTGACTCTGAGTGAGAAAGGAAAGGCTAAGAAGCTTTTGCTTGAGAGGCAAGAGATAGGCAGTGCTTCATAGGATTTCTGACTTGAATAGTTTAAATAAAAGCTTCGGTGTTTAAAAGCTAAGCTTTAGTAATTTGGAGTCTTTTCTGTGTAGAGTGTTGCATATTCGGCATTTAAAAACTAAGCTTTAGTAATCTGGAGTCTTTTCGGTGTGGAGTGTTGCGTTCCTGGAGAGAGCTGGATAAATAAGACATGTATTAAATTACCAGTAGGAGTCTTTTGGAAGCACATTGATATATTTGCTGATTGCTATTTATCATCATCATTATACTTGTGGCCATAGTTGTAAAAAGGAAAATGAGATTTTTAGGATCTGTTTTATTGTTTGCTCCTGTAGTTATGAATGCTTCCATTTCAGGAAGGAACATCTGCCATGGAAAACTTAAATGAAATGCAGTGTATGTGGTTTCAGACAGAATGCATTTCAGCTTATCAACGTCTGGGGAAATATGGGGATGCCTTGAAAAAATGCCACGAAGTAGAAAGGGTAAGTTGTTAGAATTTTGACTTCAGTTTCTCCTGTAAGGTGACAAGAAAAGCAGGTGGATTTCTACACTGGATCATCTGCCTCTTGTAACTACTTCGGGAGCTTCACTGTGAAAAAAATTCTCGATCTTTAACCTTCCAAACATTCAGAAGTTGTAAACAAATGATTTTTTGATCCTCAAATGGGTATGCTTTTGATATGTTTAAATATTTTTGTCTGAAGGAAGGATGAAGATTAATTTAGTAAACCACTGTTGCTATTATTAACATAAATTCAAAATTTCTGTTCCCTAATCAGGCCATTATTTGATTTCATCAGTAGCCTAGGAGGACACACAGCTGGTGGCAACCTCTTTTCCCTTTAAAACGTCAGGATCTGGTCTGCAGTCAGCCTCTCTCCAGTCTGTCTTCCCAGGATATTTGCTGTCACATTCAGTACTCTGTACAGAAACCTATGGCCATTTCGCAGGCTCATTTTATTACTTGCCTTTAGGATTGTGTGTGTGATGTGCCATAGTGAGGGGACTTTTCTTTTCCTTTGTGTGAATTTTTGTTTTCCTGTTCTTTGTCATCTCTGAAGCACTCTCCTTCCACATGGACCACAGGAGGAAAAGAGCCACAAAGGCACCCCTGAGGCAGTCCTCGGCAGCCCTCAGTTGTGGGGCAATCGGCACCACTGTTCCCATGCTGACGCAGTATAAAACCACAGGCATCGTAGTCAGGTGAGCCTGATGTCTGCACCATGGCAGTCACTTTGGCCTTTTTCCCATGTGAAACTTCTGAGGTTGAAGGCAAAATCTTAGGGGGTGGCTTTTGATGGGAACTGGAACTAGGATTATACCCAAGCCTTTTTAGAAATAACTTAATTTTTGCTTTGTTTTTATTTTATTTATCTTTTTTTTTTTTTTTTTGGACTCTTTTAAACCTGGGCTTGATGGCTATATCTCTGGGGAAAATCCTTCTCATCTTCTCCTTGAAAAATATAAAGCTCGTGGATGATATGTGAAATATCCAAGCATTCTAGTTTAAATCAGGTTCTTATTTCTATAATAAAGCTTGTAGATCACTAGCTTGTTTCACTTTAAAAGCATTCTGCTTGCCATTAAGGAAAGATACATTTTTATTAATCAGGACATTCTCAGTGAGAGGCAGATTGTTTACTGAATGAAGAGGCTGGTAGGCACTTATGGATTAGTAATTCCAGTAAAACCATAACTAGAAACTCAACAAATTTTCTGTGCATGTAAAATTTGAATATCCTTAGGATCATTACAGTCGTGAACTTCTTGAACTTAAGTCCCATTCCTCCTAACATTAATGACTGTATTGCTTTATTTTTAATATTTTTTGAGAATTGTTAGACTATGACAAGTAGATCTTCTACTACTAAGTTTCATTTAGATTATGCTTTCCCTTAAATTTTTAGTGATTTTGGCTAAGTAGCATGACGTAAAATTCTGTAATGCCAAATAAACTACTTGTAGTTCAAGAAGTGATTTCATTGATAGAAAGCATTTTTGAAGAAAAAAATTACAGGAAATCATTGGTTATCAGAAATTAAAACATGGCAGAAATTATCACCCTCTGATCATGTTACATAATTATTATTGCTAGAAACTTTAACTGTCTTTAGGGTTTGCTGTTGGTGTTTGAGGATAGAAAGAAGTAGGACTGGCCAGTTAGCTCAGTTGGTTAGAGCGCAGCCTTGTAAGATTAAGGTTATGGGTTCAGATTCTCATACCTGCCAGTCACCAAAAACCAAACCAAACCAAACCGAAACAAAAAGAATAGAATGAAACAGATAAATAAGAAAGTTTACTCTTACACCACCTGTAAGCTATTTTTATAATGAATATATCCATACTAAAAGTAAATGAGCTTTAACTCTTTTATGGTTGATATGTATATTCTGTATATGTGGTTTTATGTAGAAATGTGACTGTTTAGCACAAATAGGATGACTAAATGTTGACTGACTGATGTTTCTTAAATTAATTTCTAATAAAATTAATATAAAAGTTTTAGTAATATCATTGGAACGATTTAGGAGTAATTACGAAATTCAGAGATTTGTTATAGTAGGTATCTGCATGAGTAACTTTATGCCTGGGTTTTAAAAGTTTTAATAAGGAAATGAAGACCTTTCAAAAATGAAACTTTTCAGTTTAACTTCTAAGTAGGAGGTTAGTGAATTAAGAATAAGTTCAAATAGGAGCTAAATCTTTATTTTACATTCAAGAATTTATTCAAGGGCCGGCCTGTGGCTCACTCGGTAGAGTGCGGTGCTGATAACACCAAGGCCACGGGTTCGGGTCCTATATAGGGATGGCCGGTTTGCTCATTGGGTGAGCGTGGTGCTGACAACACCAAGCCAAGGGTTAAGATCCCCTTACCGGTCATCTTTAAAAAAAAAAAAAAAAAAAAAGAATTTATTCAAGAATTCTTTCATTGAGTAGTTTCAGGCAGGATACATATTGTTGTGAGCAGTTAGTATTAGTACGTTTTTGTCTTCATCTTGCCCCTCCTATAGGATTTTAGGATTATATATAAAAGTTATATAGTCCAACCCAATCTGATGTTTGAAACTTGAGTTTTCTTAAAACAAACAGAGCAACTTTCTTCAAAATGTTGGATATAAACTTGTGTTCAGAATAACATTTAAAACTACTTTATCTTTAAGAATTGAGTTTTCTTTCTTTTCCCTTTTTTGGGGGAGGACTATTAGACTTCACGTGATTGGTTTCTCATTACTTCATTGTGTTGATTTATATTTGAAACAGGGCAACTATATATATTTCTAAGTCTTTGATAAGATCTAGGATTTCTGATAGATCATAATCATAGGAAGTCCATAGCTTTATCTTCTCTTGCATCTTAATCTTTATCAATTGACACGTGCTTTATAGTGACAGATTCTCTATAAAGGATCTCAAGTTGCTTACTCCCTAGTTGATCTATTTATTATTTAAGTTGAGAGATTTTTGTTGCCTTTATATATATAAGCTCTTATTAGTCTCAGGAACTCTGAGAAGTAATGGGCAGGAGAATCTGGGCCAGAAGAGAGGGCCTAATAGGGACGTCATACTCTAAAGCTGTGAATGGCTTTTCTTAATAAGTTGCTCACTTGTCTTATTTTTATTTAAACCTAATTTTGACAGCTTAAGCAGTTCCTGCCAGCATTACCCACTCTCCCCACCACCACTAGCACCACCAAAAAAAAAAAAAAAAAAAAATTGGTTAGAATATAGCCTATAACCCTGAGGTCATGGGTTCAGATCCCCATATTGGCCAGCCAGAAAAAGAGAGAGAGAGAGAGAGAGGACTAGTGTCTTAAGGTGAGGGGGAAAGAACTAAAGACGTCAGGTGTATATTAAGATTTGGATACTTAGTTTTCTGTAGTGAGCTGGTAAGTGACCTTTTTACTTACCTAAAAAGTGCAGGGAAACTAACTTTATCTGTTTGTGTTATCTGGTGTATTTATGTTTTATAAATTTGGAGACTAAAATATCAATCCAAGATAGTACAAGACAGAGCTTTGTGGTGATGAAATTAGTTTTTTTTTTTCTTTTTTTCTTTTTTGTCTTTTTTACTGACCGGCAACGGGATCGCAACCCTCGGTGTTGCGCTCGCACTGCGCTCAGCCAGTGAGCGGAAACCAGTCTCCATATGGGATCCGAACCCTCGGCGGGAGCGCCGCCACGCTCCCAAGCGGTGCACTCTCCAGTGCGCCACCGGGCCGGCCCATGAAATTAGTTTTTTTATCTTGATTGTGGGAGTGGTAATGTGAATCTGCACATAATAAAATCACATAGAACTGTAAACACATTGTATTGATGTCACTTTGGTATTGAAATTTTACTGCAGTTTTATAGGCTGTAACCTTTGGGGGAAACTGAGGGAAGGGTATACAGGACCTCTGCCTACTACCGTTGCAACTTTGTATTATAATTATTACAAAACTGAAACTTAAAAAGTAAAACAAGATCAACCGAAGGTTATTTAATTGTTCCTATGTACTATTCTGCAATACATTGTTTCTTCCAAAAGCAAGAATATTTATAAGCCATAGCTGCAGTGTCCTACTTTTTCTAATTTAATCTAGCCATATTCTCTCTACCACCATTAGCTTAATATAGAGTGATTAACCACCCAGCTTTGCCTGGCGGCGCAGTACCCAAGACACAATGCTTTCCGTGGAAAAACTGGGAAAGCCTCTGGCAAACTGGGATAAGTTGGTCACCCTATTTATGGAAGACATTAACTGGAGAGAGGCAGCCTATGGGCTGTTACTGATAAAGAGGTGGCTTAAATGTTTGTGGTTCCAAACCGCTCCCTCCAAGACTTGACTTAAAATCTATGTCTACTAATGCTGCTAAGAATATCTCTTAAAGCTTGTCATGTGCCTTTTTATACATTTCTCAGCCTAAAAAAGTCCTATAATCTCTTAGATGTTTTCATTTCATTATATGTTCCATGACAGCACAGCTATTTTTCCTCAGTCAATTGTATTGAACTTTAAGATATTCTTATGGTGCTAGATATAATTTGATTTTACATAAAGGAAAACCACTAACAACTTTATGTAATCCTTCGATTTTTTTGAAAAACAAGCTTGTTATTATTTGTGAGTTAATTTGTCATATTGGCAGGAAGAATGTAGTTTTTAAATATAACATTAAAGCATGATTTTTTATTAATAAGTATAAATGTGAAATGTTCCTTGCCAATCATACTGTGTACTTTTATTCTTAGGATTCTTCTCTTAAAGTCTTAGGTACTTAATGTAATTCTGTGTACTGTGTTCCTAATTACCAAGAAGACTAAAATTATCAAATCCCCTAGAGAGAACGTGAAGTAGTAAAAAAAAGTTTGATCTATATTGGTGTATTGAATCATTAATTTTCCTATATGATTTTTGGGAAGCTAAAGTAGGGGAAAAGAAAGAAGTGAAAGAAATGCATGTATGGAAGAAAATAAAAGAATAAAATAATAAAATTGTTTGGTGGAGGGTAGAGGGTTAGGGTTCTCCTTTGCATGTAAGGGACTAGTTCTTAACCTTTTGGGGGCCATGGACCCTTTGAAAATTGCATGAAAGCTTTGAGCTCTCTACGTAGGAAGAAGTTATTATGCTTATTTATACATAATGCCAGATTAAGAACTTCTCCTAAAATGGAATATAGGTAGGTTAATAGGAGCTTGTTGAGTAAGAGAAAACCATAATGTTTGGCATTTGTATAGCAGTGACTGTTTAGAATGAACTTTAAAATATGCTCTTATTTAATCCTTTAACAACCTTAAGAAATTGGCTGTGTAGATTTATTCCCAACTTTGATCAAACAATTAATGCTCTAGAAAATTAGAAGACTTACTTAAGGTCACATGCCTGATGGAGCAGCTTATCTCTTGAGATGGTAAATGCTGTGCTTAGTGTTTGTCTGCTGTGTGCAGGCAGTGGGATAGAAATGATAAGCCTTGTTCTTGAAGAGCTCAGAGTTGAGTAGAGCAGTCTTCTGACTGGTAAACATTTAGTGTGAACTTACATATATTTAGTCTTCAGCCCGATTATTTGGCTTATCACCTAGAAGTTCAGTATCATCACAAGATATGATTTATAGGGAATGGAGATGGATTGGAGGAAGAGGAACTTCAAGTTGAATGCAAAAACTTAATATCCTTTGCAGTGTTAAACACGGGCAAGGGCAACAAAGTGAAATTATGAGTTTAAATTGTTTTGGGGCTTTTTAGGATTTTATTTTAAAAGGTAGACATTACTGACATAAATTTAAGGGATAATTTTGTGGTTTTGTTTTTAAGCATTTTTTTGAGATAACCGATAATCAATTTGACTTCCACACATACTGCATGAGAAAGATGACCCTTCGTGCCTATGTTGACCTTTTGAGATTAGAAGATATACTCAGAAGACATGCCTTTTATTTCAAGGCTGCTAGATCAGCGATTGAAATATACTTGAAATTATATGATAATCCCTTAATCAATGAAAGCAAACAACAAGAAATAAATTCAGGTAAATTAAAAGGAACTTGCTTTAAAAGGTTTGAGAAGAACACTAAGTTTCAGATATCATTAATAAACAATACATAGAAAAGTATATTGTCAAATGGATGGGAAGAAAACATTAAATAACTGATATACCAGGGGAAGAAAAAAAAAAGTCAGAGGGGGAAGAGACAAAAAAAGTCAGTGGACTGATGTTCCGTAGCTGGTGCTTCTAAATGACCCTAATGGAATGACTTGCAATCTTTCTTGTTTTTATCTTCAGAAGGGCCAGTTCAAGGAAGAATACAAGTGTCTTTGGGCTGGTTTCCTTTTCTTTTTCTTTTTAATTGTAACTGAATATAGCTTTGAGTCCCTAAGGTAAAAATATGTCCTCTTAAAACTTCTGGTACCTTCTCTATTAAAAAGAATGCCAGTGAGACTATTTGTACAGCTTTTTATTAACTAGAATGTTAATATCTAGAAATATTTGAGAGATATATTTGAGAGAGAGCATCATGAAGGCAAATTTCTAAGCTTTCATTTCTAATACTTATGTAGTGTTTAGGGATCACAGGTGTGTTTAAAATGCATTATCTCACTTATCCTTGAAATATTCTAAGAGGGTAGTTGGTGATATCACCCCGTCAGTTTGGGACTTGAGACTGAGAATGAAGAAGTGATTTGCCTAAAGTCATGTATTGTATAGGATGCAGAACTGGGCTACGATTGGTTAATTTTAGTTAATCCAACAGTTACTGGTTACCTTTGTGTGCCAGGTTTTATGCTAGTCACTGGGAATACACTTTCTAAAAACTTTTGTATAGTTGCTCTGCCCCACCCCTAAAGCCATACTATACTTAAGAAGTATAAGGCTGGCCTGTTAGCTCAGCTGGTGAGAGCACAGTGTTATAACACCAAGGTCAAGGATTTGGATCCCTCTACTGGCCAGCCACCAAAAAGAAAAAAAGGAAAAAAAAAAAAAACTTTAAAAAAAAAAGTATATACTTAAGTGTATACTATACTTAAGAATATGAGGAAAAATACAGACTCAAAAAAAAAAAAACTTAAAAAAAAAGTATATACTTAAGTGTATACTATACTTAAGAATATGAGGAAAAATACAGACTCAGTAGGATTTTTATTATTTGAATGTGTATAGAAAGCATGTCAGCCAAAGAATTGAAGAAAATGCTTAGCAAGCAGAGAAGAGCTCAGAAAAAGGCTAAATTAGAAGAAAGCAAGCATGCGGAAAGGGAACGTCAACAAAAAAATCAAAAGAAAAAAAGAGATGAAGAAAAAGAAGAAGCCAGTGGTCTTAAGGAAGAAGAAAGCAAGCATGCGGAAAGGGAACGTCAACAAAAAAAATCAAAAGAAAAAAAGAGATGAAGAAAAAGAAGAAGCCAGTGGTCTTAAGGAAGAACTTATACCTGAAAAATTAGAAAAGGTGAGATGAATTTATTGTCCTTGTTATTTGGTAAAATTTGTCCTGTTTGATTCTATTCTGGCCATAAACATGATTTATTTAAATCTATGAATTAGAAACCATTTGCAGTATGCAGTATTTCAAGGTCATTATGATGGCCATCAGTTATCTTTGAGTAACAATATGCAAGTTTTGCTAAAGCAAATTATACAGAGAACTGTAGTTGTGGTAGAGTAATGGCCCTCAAAAGATTTCTGTGTTCTAATCCCCAGAACCTGTTGAATAGGTGACCTTACATGGCAGAGGGGAATTAAGATGGCAGATGGAAGTTAAGGTTTGTAATTAGTTGACCTCAAGATAGGGAGATTAGCCTGGATTATCCATGTGGCCCAGTATTATTGAAGGTGTCTTAAAAGTGAAGGAGGAAGTCAGAATTAGTCAGATAATGCAATGTGAGAAGGATGCAATCTGCTTTTGCTGGCTTAAAGATGGAAAGAGGGGGCTACAAACCAAGGAATGCTGGAAGCTGGAAAAGGCATTGAAACATTCTCTCCTAGAGCCTCCAAAAGGAATGCAGTCCTGCTGATATCTTGGTTTTATTTAGCCCTGTGCACGGCAGACTCATTTTGGAATTTTAACCTACTGAAGTGCAAGATAATAAGTTTGTGTTGTTTTAAGCCACTAAATTTTTGGTAGTTTGTTACAGCAGCAATACAGTTGTCTATTAAATATGGAATCATTTTATGTCTTACTAGATATGTTTTGGCTACAAAGAGAGATAGCATTTCGTCTCCAGGATTTTCTGTAAGAGTTAATATTTTGGAACCAGATTTAGGGAAATATTTAGCTTTCTGGTTTATTCACTGTAAATCTAGTATAAGTACTTTAAGTGTGTCTTTACTTTTTTTCCAATTATGTGATGCTATTATATTTGTCCCCTTACTTTAGATGTTTGTGGTATATAAGGGACTGTCAGTACTTGGTGTACCATCTCCTTAAGTCTGTGGAATAGCTTTACGTATTTTGGGGGATTTTTATAAAGTTATCTTGATTTTATAATCAGAAAAATAATAGTTATTTCTATTTTGAAAATTATTGACTGTGTACTTTGAATTTATTTACAGATGATAGTTCTCAATGTTTTCTTGCTTGTTTGGTTATATTAATAAAGAAAACTGTCTAAATTTGATATGTGTTAATATAAATTTTAGGGGAAATTTGACTTGTGTAGCTGTTTTTAAATGTAAGAATTTTCCTTTCTGTTTCAAAATAGGTAGAAAATCCATTAGAAGAAGCCATCAAGTTCCTTATACCTCTTAAGAACCTTGTTGCTGATAACATTGACACTCATCTATTAGCATTTGAAATATATTTTAGAAAAGGTAAATAAATAGTTTGAGTTCAGTTTTTAATCCTTATTTATATTGGTGACTATATTCAGTGTAATCTCTGTCAATTAGATCTATTTTTGTTTCTTAGATTTACATTTCAGCCTTCTGCAAAAGCTCTTAATCTCTTTTCCTTTGCTACTTAAAACTTTGCTAGATAATAAATTAGAATATTATGATCCAATCCAGTTTAAGAATAATTTTTTTTTTCCTTTTTTGTCTTTTTTTACTGACTGGTAACGGGATCGCAACCCTTGGTATCGTGCCCATACCGGGGACTGGCAACGGGATCGCAACCCTCGGTGTTGTGCCCGCACCGCGNTACTGACTGGTAACGGGATCGCAACCCTCGGTATCGTGCCCGTACCGGGGACTGGCAACGGGATCGCAACCCTCGGTGTTGTACCCGCACCGCGCTCAACCAGTGAGCGGGAACCGGTCTCCACATGGGATCCGAACCCTTGGCGGGAGCGCCTCCGCGCTCCCAAGCGGCGCACTCTCCAGTGCGCCACCAGGCCGGCCCCAGTTTAAGAATAATTTGAACAATCATACAAATTGTTTAACTGAACCAATTCTTCATGATTTTTTAAGCTTTTCTTTGAAAAGCAAAAGTTGTCTTTGATAACCAAAGTCAGCTTTGAATTTTGCTTACAAAGGTTATAAAAAAGGTAACATTTTGTTATTGAATTTAAGTGAAGCTAAAGAAAGTGAAAATATACATAACTATTGATGCTGTTATTTATTTATTTATTTTTCTACCACAGGAAAGTTTCTGTTAATGCTGCAGTCTGTCAAACGAGCTTTTGCCATCAATGGTAATAACCCACGGTTACATGAATGTTTAATTAAATTTTCTAAATCTGGTAAGCATAAAAAAGGTAATTTTTATATGAAGCTAATATGAGAAGCAAATATGAACTGTTTTTCTTTAAGGTTGACATTGAAGAGATTTGCAGCAATGTAAAATAAAAACAAAAAGGTAATGTTAATAGTATTTAAATGAAGATGTATCTGTAAATTAAACCTGTTGGCCAAGAGGTGCTAGAAATTAGTGCATTTTTACGCTAGAATATATTTATATTGCAAAGTAGCAGTAATATTTTTATTATGTAAACTATATCAAGCTTTAATAATAAATGTAAAGGTTTTCCAATTGATTTTTTTTCCAAAGGACAGATTAACAACAAAAAATCCAAATGTTTTTGTTTTTATAGTGTCTAATCATAGTAATCTTCCAGACATTGTGAGCAGAGTTCTATCTAAAGAAATGCAGAAAATATTTGTCAACAAGGATTTGGAAAGTTTTAATGAGGACTTTCTCAAACATAATGGTGTCTCTCTTCAGCATCTGCTTTCAGGTTTGTATTTAGTTCCCAGGGTTAATATGTTTAGGGAAAAAATTTAGAATGTGGTGGTAAGTAAACAAACATTTGAAAAAGTGTGTAACCTCACTAATTATCAGAGAAAAAGAAATGTACACCGTACCATTTTGATCTTTCACATTAGAAGAATGGGAACAAATTTAATGTATGTCTAATAATAGGGGAAACAGTGGTAGATTCATAGGATGGTATATGAGTTATTCACTTAAAGCTATCTTTATTCAAAGGTTTTGTTAACAGAGGTAATTACTTTTATAATAGGTACGCAGAATTGAACATACAGTATAATCTCAGCGATGTAAAAATATGCATGGTAAAAGCTTTAATGTTGTTTTTGGATGTTGTGGCTATGAGTGATTTACTTTTTCTTATATTTTTATTGCTTTATGTATTTTCTTATATTTTTGGCTGAAATGCTGATTGATTCCACAGGGCAGCCCATATTTACATTTTGAATTATATCATTTCTAAGAGGAGGAAGTTGTTAAATCAGTGTTGTTCTGGTATATGTTTAATAATCTTCTCTTTGTGAAGGAAAAAGTCCTGATCTGTAGTGTTTTGTCATGTTATAAGTACTCCCACTGTCACCCCAAGCTATCAGTGGGATGCTACTGAATAGGAATTTGGGAAGAGATGTCCTAGTTGGCACCCAAGGGTTGGCGGGAGCCAGCTCCAGTCCGCCACTGATTACACACTTGAAACCATATTTTAAGTCACTCATCAATATAAATAAGATAAAATGTAAGACAGGATTTTACTCATTTTGAAATGCCTTGGTATTTCAGGTGCTAAAATGATGTATTTTCTGGACAAATCAAAGCAAGAGAAAGCAATTGCGATAGCAACTAGACTGGATGAAACTATAAAAGATAAAAATGTGAAGGTAAGATTTTTCATAGGCTGATTTATGGATACTGAGTGATCTAACCAAATGTGTCTTTACACCATAATAATTTTTTGTGTGTGTGTGTGTGTGTGTGGCTGGCTGGTATGGGGATCTGAACCCTTGACCATGGTGTTATAACACCACGATCTAACTAGGTGAGCTAATTGGCCAGTCATTTACAACATAATTCTTAAGTGGGCCTTTAAGGTTATGCCTGGATATAAATCTCAGCTCTACCAATTATGAGCTGCTTGACTTTAGGCAGGTTATAGGTTACCTCTTTTAGCTTTCTTTTCCTGATTTTGAAGATGAATATGAAAATATTGCCTATCTCACAGAGTTGGTGTTTAAGAGTTAACTGAAATAATAAAATGTGAAGTGCTTATTAGTGCCTGGCACATAGTAAGCACCCAGTAAATGTGAGCTATTGTTATTAATAAAGGACACTTTCATTTTTAGTGATCACAATTTTAAAGGTTCTCTTTTTCAAATATTAGAATTTTACTGCAGTTTTTTTTTTTTTTTTGTCTTTTTTCGTGTCCTGCAACGGATCGCAACCCTCA
>NW_007730689.1:25129-25905 GCF_000696425.1 Galeopterus variegatus
CAGCTTTGGGAACTGTAGTTCCCAATATGAAGAATACAGGATGGCCTGTCATAACCTGCTTCCTTTTACATCTGCTTTCCTGCCTTCTGTGAATGAGGTCAACAGTGCTAGTGCAGCACTGAATTATACACCTAACTACGGTGTCTTGGCAAATGAAATTTAAAATCTGAAAGAAAGTTGACTCCTAGAGACTCAAAGCTGAATTCAGATCAGGGTTTCTTTTCCAAGGTGCGTTTTAATGTAGGTAGAAATGAAATATTTGGATAGAATTTTGAAATGGAGAATTCTGTTAAACTTATTCTTTATCTGACTCTGCCAATTTACATAAACATCTGTTAAAATTACCAGTTCATACTTGTACAGTTTTTCTCAAACTCCCAAATTATTAGCATTGTGGTAGCTTCTGTCACTTCTATATCATAATTATGATAATTTCTTATAGTAAGTTGTATACAGCTCCATTATATTATTTTCTTAATATTCTGGTTTCAGGATCTGTGTTTTGATACCTTGTCATATTGGTTTATAATTGTTTATTTGCTTGCTTTTTAATTAAAGCACATTAGTTTTAAAGTGTTAACTATATATTAAAAACAATACAGGGGGACTGGCTGATTAGCTCAGTTGGTTAGAGCATGGTGCTGAAAACACCAAGGTCCAGGGTTTGATCCCTGTACTGGCCAGCTGCCAGAAAGAAAGAAAAAGAAATTAAGAAAGGGGGAAAAAAAACAAAACCAAAAAACAGTATGAAATTCTTCTTGGCAGATATTGAGTTT
>NW_007730689.1:25958-27377 GCF_000696425.1 Galeopterus variegatus
AGGGGGAAAAAAAACAAAACCAAAAAACAGTATGAAATTCTTCTTGGCAGATATTGAGTTTTATTTTTAAATATTATTTGCTCTTTTTTCACCATAATTTTTTTATGATTTACTTTTTTGGGGTGATCATGAAAATGATACTTTCTGGTTGAGTATGGGTACTTCAGTTTTATGTAGAAGATTCAGAAAGTAAAGAGTGATTTGCCTCTGAGTCATGGACATTCACTGATAAACATATATCTCTCTATACCAGTGTTAAGCATCTCACAGGCAAGAATTATGCTTTCTTAACTTAGTTGCTTTGAGTATTAACAACTAGTTTATACTGAAAAGTGCGTCAAGAGAGCATAATAATAGGTCAGAATACAAGTTAAAATTAAACATTGTTACTCTTACAGCCATGTATTAACTATTAAATGCATTTTTATATCTCTCAGCAAATGAGAATTTGAACTGTTCTTAGTTTATTAAAATGTAGTATTGCTGAACAATATTTTTTGGAAGGGGGATAGTTTTTGTTCTATCTTGTACAGAAAACAGTAATGAAATCACTCAGTATGTTTTAGAACCTTGTAAATACGTCTATAATATTAATGCTTTCCTTTAAGACAAATATAAATTCAAAAAGGGAGATTTTATTTAGACAAACAGTACTAATTAAAATGGTTTCTCTTCACCCTACTCTATGTAGATTTGTAACTGTTGAGAAGGAAAAAACTCATTGTAAGATAATGCCAGCCTAGATAATGCTGAAATAAATTATTTTGTACACAGTTGCTTATTCGTATTTGTTTTGTTATCACTTCAGAATATCAAAAATTTTTTGCAAAGCGTTCTTTCTTTGAAAGAGTATAAACTTAATCATCCTAATCCATTCAAGTTTGTGAACAATGTAATTCTCAATAACCACCTACCAAATATATTCTGGTACCACAGCAGTTTGGCTTCTTTTTAGTGTTTTAATAATTGTAGAATTAGTTAGTCTTTGTCATGAAATATCCTGGTAAATATGTAATTTATAATGTTACTTTCAGCAAGATGTCATTTGTGTAAAAGATGCCAGTTAATCGTAATTAGTATGGAAACTACTTTGAGTAGCAGCCTTTTAGAAAGTATTCCATTGGGATCATTTAGAGTTTCTGAGAGTTTCTGACAGTTCTGGAGCAAATGCACTTGAGTTGTGAGGAGTTAGGTTTGAGGTATATACTGGAGGGTATGGAAGGCAAGGTAAAGGAGCACTGGGATTAGTAGTGTAGTCCAGTAATGTATCAATCAGTGTATAGAGTTGCTATCTATTCTCCCTCCTATACCCATTCCACTTAGAGTATAAAATAAACATAATAGACCTGGGACACAGACAGGGATCTTTTTTAAGATAAGAAAGGCAGGGTGGTTTCATGTCCTGTCACCTACTGCCTC
>NW_007730689.1:27770-31273 GCF_000696425.1 Galeopterus variegatus
ATAAAATAAACATAATAGACCTGGGACACAGACAGGGATCTTTTTTAAGATAAGAAAGGCAGGGTGGTTTCATGTCCTGTCACCTACTGCCTCCACCATACCCCCCAACCTTGGGAGAGTCCTTGTTAGCTTTGGGAAAGCTAAAGGAAAATAAGGTTAAGCCTGAAACAGAGGCATCTGAGAAACAGGAGCATCTGAGAAACAGATCCTTAGAGAAGTCTCTGGTCTCCAGAGAAAAGCAAAAAGTTTGTCCTTGGTGATCCAGCCAAGTTTACCAGAACAGAAACAAAGATTAAAGGCATACTGTAATAATTTAAAGTTTTGGCTCCAGGTTTCTTGTGATTTATTTCTTGAGGAACTGAATGAACATTATGGACAAAAGTCTATTGGGTAAAGAACCCCAATAGATTTTAGATTCAGTTGTTAGCTAGAACAAGAATTAGCAAACTTTTCCAGTAAGGGACCATGTAATAAATATTTTAGACTTTGAAGGTCTCATTGGTCTCTGTCAATTCAACAATTCAACTCTGCTGCTGTAGTTTAAAAGCAGCCATAGCCAACAGATAAAGAGATGGGTGTGACTTTTCCAGTAAAACTTTACTTACAAAATAAGCCTTGGGCCAGATTTAACCTTCAGGCCAGGCTGTAATTTGTGGACCCTTAAGCTAGAAAAATGTATGTGAGATGTGAAATATTTTTCTGCTTGAAGCCAGGATGAATTTTATGTGTATTACTATGCAAGCATCTTGACACTTTCTCTAGCTTATAAAACTCTCCTTTTATTCAGCAAATTCATGCTAACTATTTTTCATGTACTTTTCTGTATGTAAAGGACTACAGGTATTTTGTTGACTGCATTTTACATGCCAGGCAGTTTCCTTTATGTTGAGGATAATGGCGAAAAATTCGACGAAATCACTGTAATTGCTCACATTCTATTAAATCATGATGGAGAAAGAAGGAAGGAATCATTTATTCATTCAGTCTGTATTTATGGAGCACCTATTATGTTCAGACACTGTTCTAGGTATGACAAATACAATAGTGAACAAAAGTCCTTTTTCTCATGGAGTTTCTATTTGGGAGAGAGAGGAAAACAAATATGCAATATCCGGCAGTGAATTGCTGTGAAGAAAAATCAAGCAGAATATGAGTATGGAGAGTAATGTGGTTATGGAGAAATTTAAAAATATCAGAAAAAGAAGTCTAAGCTAACAGAAAAAGATTATTCTCAAAGGAAAGAATTAAAGTGACAGAAATCTCAAAAACGATTAAATGTAAGAAAGTTGAGGGTTTTTTTTAATATTAAGGAAAAATAATAGATTAAAATTTTATATCCCATCAAATTAGCATTAGAATGTGACAGCATATAAAAAACACTCTTGTGTTTAAATCTCAGTAGGTTTGCCATACAAAGATCCTCACAAAAAATACTTTCGGAGCAATATTAAGAGATATGGGGAAAAGGGTGACCAAATATTTTTGTAAAGTTTATTGTTATCTTTAAAAAAAATATTTCGTTGATTAGATCGTTACAACACCAAGGTTAAGGGTTCAGATCCCTGTACAGGCCATCTGCCAAAAAAAAAGAACCCAAAAAACTATTTCAATTATAATAATTAAAATTCTAGGTATTATACTATGATTGGAGTTGGAGGTATAGATTTAAGACATAATGGGGCTGGCCCGTGGCTCACTTGGAAGAGTGTGGTACTGATAACACCAAGGCCACGGGTTCAGATCCCTATATAGGGATGGCCGGTTAGCTCACTTGGGAGAGCATGGTGCTGACAACACCAAGTCAAGGGTTAAGATCTCCTTACTGTTCATCTTTAAAAAAACAAAAACAAAAACGTGAAAGTGCCTCTCACTAAGAGGAAGATACAGAGATTGAAAAGTTTAAGAAATTGAATAAATAAACGTGAATATGGTTATGAAAACCACGATGAGAACACAAAATATAAAACTCAATCAGAAGTAAATTCACTTTATCTACTGGAAGAACAAAGAATAAAATAAATGGAAAACAAAGTGGCAGAAATTCTGATCTAACACTGATTACAGTAAATGTTAATCAATTAGAAGTTAACTAATCAGAAGACTCAAGATTCTCAAACTATTAAAAATTATGAGACTTGCTGGAAAGCAAAGAAATTGAAATAAAAGGAAATATATATAGCTATATTAGAATAAAGCTGGTGGTAATAGTCTAAATAGGATTTAATGCAAAATATAATGACAAAGACATTATTATACGTTAGTTAAAAAAATACAACAAAAAAGATACAATCACTGTTAACTTATATGTACTTAACAGCCTCAAAGTGTATTAGTGTACCTTGTTAGGAGCCAAGGTGAGGAGAAGGCAGTGTTTTTGCTGTTAGCATGTGACCTCGATTCTAACTTCATTAAAAGACCCTTAGTCAAGAATTCCCTCAACTCCCCTCTCCAGCTTGTCTAAATCCATCCTGACCCCTCATCTCCATCCCAGTCACAGAAGTCTCCTTCCTTCCCAGGGAACTGTGTTCCATCTCATCCCCTTACCCCCTTGCAGGAAATTTCCTTCAGTGTGTTTGGCTCAGATTGCTCCCTTTCTTACCAAGCAGCACCCTCCTTCTTCTCCACACCCCCACCCGTCTCACCCCATCCCACCCCATCCAGCTACTCTCCTCACTGAACTCCTGGACAGAGGAATTAGCTTGCTCTGCAGTCCACCTTGACCTTCACTGAATCGGCTCTTGAAAGGTTACCCCATGGTCTCCACATTGCTAAGCCTAAGGAAGCATTTTCTGTCCTTGCCTTTCTTGTTTTCTCAGTAGCATTTGATAGTGTTGTTCATTCTGTTCATTATCTTTTAAATGGTATTAATTGCACAGGTAGTATGTTAATCTATTTGTACTGTAAAAAATTCAATCAATACAGATAGCAATAGAATAAAAAATATCCCTTTCCCCTTTATCCCTCCCACTGCCTTTCTACAGGAAACAGTTTAGTGTGTATCTTTCCAGGGTTTTCTCTATGCATTTCTGCTTCTATCTGTCTATCTAATATTTATCTTATCTATCTGTCTTTGACAGAGGTGGTCCCTATCATCTAAGTTATCAAAGTTGTGGGTATAGAGTTAATCACATTTCTTTATTATACTTTTAATGTCCATCAGTTCAGCAGTGTAGGCTCCTCTTTCATTTCAGATTTTAGTAATTTGTGTCTTCTCTCTCTTTTGCTTGGTTAGCTTGGCTAGAGGTTTATCAATTCTGTTGATCTTTTCAAAGAACCAGCTCTTGGTTTTACTGATTGTTCTTTATTAATTTCCTGTCTTCAATGTTGTTAATTTCTGCTCTAATTTTATTATTTCTTTTCTGCTTACTTTGGATTTAATTTTGTCTTCTTTTTCTAGTTTGCTCAGATGGAAACTTACATTATTGATTTTAGATCTTCTTTTCTTTTTTTTTTTTTTTTTTTTTTTTTTTTTTTTTTTTTTTTTTTTTTTTTATTTTTTTTTT
>NW_007730689.1:32237-40438 GCF_000696425.1 Galeopterus variegatus
TTTTTTTTTTTTTTTTTTTTTTTTTTTTTTTTTTTTTTGTCTTTTTCCGTGTCCGGCAACGGATCGCAACCCTCAGTGTTGCCCCCGTACCGGACCAGGGACCGGCAACGGGATCGCAAACCTCGGCGTTGCTCCCGCGCCTCGCTCAGCCAGTGAGCGGGAGCCGGTCCGTATGTGGGATCCGAACCCTCGGGCGGGAGCGCCACCACGCTTCCCAAGCGGCGTACTATCCAGTGCGCCACTGGGCCGGCCCCTAGATCTTCTTTTCTAATGTATGTTTTCAATGCTATAAATTTCCCTCTAAACGCTGCTTTTGCTGCATCCCCAAAATTTTGATAAGTTGTATTTTCATTTTTACGTAATTCAAAATATTTAAAAATTTCTCTTGAGAGTTCCTCATTGACCAATGTGTTATTTAGAACTGTGGGTTTCTTTTTTTTTTTTAAATTGGGGGGTGGGTAGCTGGCAGATTCAAGGATCTGAACCCTTGACCTTGGTGTTACAAGGCTGCACTCTAACCAACTGAGTTAACCAGCCAGCCTTGGAAGTGTGTTCTTTGATCTCAGATATGTTGGAATTTTCCAGCTACCTTTAATTCCATTGTGGCCTAAGAGCATACTTTGTATGCTTTCTATTTTTTTAGATGTGTTAAGGTGTGTTTTATGGCCCACAAATGTAGACTATACCTATGTTGAGTGTTCCATGTAAGCTTGAGGAGAGTGTGTATTCTGCCGCCATTGGATGAAGTCTATAAATATCAATTAGATCCAATTGATTTATGGTGCTGTTCAAGCATATCCTGATTTTCTGGCTGCTGGATCTGTCAATTACTGGTAAAAGCGTGTTGAAATCTCCAACTATAATAGAGGATGTGTCTATTCCTCCTTTCAATTCTCCTTGCAGTTTTTTTGGCATTTTGACACTAAAGTTAAGCACATATACACTAAGAATTGTTATGTCTTCTAGGAAAATTGACACTTTTATCACTATATAATGCCTCCCTTATTCCTGATAATTTTCTTTGCTCTGAAGTCTGTTTTGTCTGAAATTAGTGTAGCTACTCCAGCTTGCTTTTGATTAGCATTAGCATGGTATATCTTTCTCCATCCTTTTACTTTTAATCTATTTGTGACTTTACATTTAAAGTAAGTTTCTTATAGACATATATATATATATATATATATATAGAGAGAGAGAGAGAGAGAGAGAGAGAGAGAGAGAGAGAGGTCTTATTTTTACTTAACCATTCTGATAGTCTCTATTTTTGATTAGCATCTGATAGTCTTATTTTTACTTAACCATTCTGATAGTCTCTATTTTTGATTAGCATCTGATAGTCTTATTTTTACTTAACCATTCTGATAGTCTCTATTTTTGATTAGCATCTGATAGTCTTATTTTTACTTAACCATTCTGATAGTCTCTATTTTTGATTAGCATCTGATAGTCTTATTTTTACTTAACCATTCTGATAGTCTCTATTTTTGATTAGCATCTGATAGTCTTATTTTTACTTAACCATTCTGATAGTCTCTATTTTTGATTAGCATCTGATAGTCTTATTTTTACTTAACCATTCTGATAGTCTCTATTTTTGATTAGCATCTGATAGTCTTATTTTTACTTAACCATTCTGATAGTCTCTATTTTTGATTATACATTCACTTTTAAAGTGATTATTGATTTAGTTGGATTAATATTTACCATAATCGTAACTTTTGTATCCATTGCCCTTGTTCTTTGTTTTGAGAATTTCCCCCAATTAATGACAGACACCAGACCACAGTTACAGGGAGCTTGAACACCAAGTAGATAAATACTGAAAAATCTGCCCCTAAGCATATTACATTTAAACTGCAGAAAATCAAAGACAGAAAATCTTGCAAGAAGTCAGAGGGGGGCAAAAAAGGAAAACAAACAACACCTGTAGAGAAACTTCTCTTCAGAAACTGTGCAACCAAGAAGAAAGGAAAGTGAAATATTTTAAATGTTGAAAGAAAAAGCCCACCAACCTAAAATTCTGTATCAAAAATCATCCTTCAAAAGTGAAGGCGAAGAAAAGACTTTCTCAGACAAAAACTGAGAGAATTTATTCTCAATAGACTTGTCTTGCAATAAATGTTAAAAATTCTTCAGAGAGAACAAAAATTGTATAGACCAGAAACTCAAATCTACATAAAGAGAGTAAGAGTATTAGAAATGGAATAAGTGAAGGTAAAATAAAATCTTTTACATTTCTTGTTCTTATTTTTTATTCTTAATTATTTCTTAATTCATATTCTTACTTGATCTAACACATAAGTTTTTCAGAAAATAGTAACAATATAGTGGATGATTATAATTTATGGATAAGTGGGGTGAATGACAGCTATGTCATAGGGATAGGAGGGAGGAATTGGTGATACTCTGTTATTAAGTACCTGCACTACCCATGAACTATAGTGTTACATGAAAGTGGACTTAGACTCTACCTTGGGTTGAATGTCCACCCAAAATTTAATTCCCCCTGTAACTGTTGAGGGTGGGAAATCCTATTATGGTAATTGAAAGGTGGAGCCTTGAAGAGGTGATTAGATTGTAGGACCCTGCAGTAGCAAGTGGTTTAATAATGATGGTCGGGGGTGTGGTTCTGAGGGCTTTAAAAGGAGAGTGAATGAGGAGGTTGGTCTCTTGTTCTCTGCTACACCATTTTTGCAATGTGATACTCTGCCATCACTGTCGCCACCGCCAAGGCTCTCACCAGATCTGTTCCCTGGACTTTGGACCTCCCAGCCTCAGAAACTGTAAGTAATAAATTTCATTTTCTTTATAAATTACCCAGTTCCAGGTATTTTGTTACAAGCAGCAGAAATGGATTAATACAGACTAGTTGTAAATGTATATTGCAAATTCTGGAGCAACCACTAAAAAATCTTTGCAAAAGCAGTATAATTGGTATGGTAAGGAGACAAAGTGAAGTCATATAATTGCTCAGTTAAAATCAGAGAAGCCAGAAAAAGAGTGGAAAAAAGGAAAAAAAGAAGAAAAGAGAAGGGACAATGCGTGGAAAACAGTTTCTGTATGTGTATGTATCCAATCTACTCTGCGGTATCCAATTCAGTAGCCCTGGCCACATGTGGATTTTGAGCACTTCAAATGTGGCTAGTGTGCCTGAGGAATGAAATTTTAAATTTTATTTAATTTTAATTTATACTTCAGTAGCCACAGGTGGCTTAGTAGCTGCCATATTAGACAGTAACATTTGTCTAATCTTCAAAAAGGGCATCTTTTTGCAATTCATCCACCCAGAAGGATGCCTTTTCCAAATCTTGCAAGGGAACTAACAGTCATCCACTTATTTGGGTGCTCTACGATGTCCATCTATTTCGCTTGATTATAAGCTCCCTAAGGTCTCCCACCTAGTCTGTCTTGACTATGGAGCACTTAGCCCAGCACAAAGTAAATATTCATTAATATTGTAGATGAATGCTTACAGCTACTAAGTACTTTGACTAATCTCTCATTCACCCTCACCATTGTACTGTGGGAGAGGCATTATTATCAACTTCATTTTTCATGGCACTAAGTTAATAGGATGTAAACTTTCCCGAGGGCCACACAGCATCTCAGCATAGAGCAAGATTCAAACCTTGTTCTAACTTTGAATCTTCCTCTCTGTCACAATGCTCAGTAATCATGCAATATTTTATTCTTTGTCTGGCCTTGTGTATGTTTAAAGTCTTATCTCTTCAAAATGAAAGCTTCTTAAGTCAGGGCCCGGGCTAAGCCTGTAGCAGGTACTCATATTTGTTCCCTGACATATCTATACTTAAGTTTATTTTCCAGTTAAGACACTTTGTTAACACATGGTTCAGGGCAGTAACTGCTTTTCTGAAACTCTGAAGTGTGTGGTCGGTTCATTATTTCCCCACTGGAGGGCAAGCTTTCCAACTCAAATGTATTTACTTTCCTGGTAGAATTAAAAGAATGACTGTGTATTGGCCTGAGTTGTTTCCTGTTTTAATTGTTTCAGAGAAATTAGATTGTTTCTGTGCATTGGAAGTGTATCATTTCCTCCTTGTGTAATATATAGATTTCTGATCCAATATGTCCTCATATTTGCCTTCTGTAGAGATTAAAAATCCCAGATGCGGCCTTTGCTAAGTACGAAGCCCATTTCCCAGCAATTTGTTGTAGTGTGGGAGTTTTGCATGGGATAGGGTGCTGACCTGAGAGTGGGAAGAATGGGGATTGGTCTCGGGAATGTCACACCCTCCCTGAGCCCCTATTCCTCGTGTGCAGACAGAGGAGGGTTATCTAGGTGACAGTATCCCATGACCTTGTGTTCTCAAACTAGGAGGCACTGAGAGTCAAGGACTGTGTCAGACCCATTCTGTTCCCCACAGGTATCTTCCCTGCCACAGAATAGTCTTATATAATAGAAAAAAACAAACAGTTTCCTCTATCATACTCTCAATGCTCAACACAGAACACTTCCGGGGCCGGCCCGGTGGCGCACTGCGCTAGTGCGCCGCTTGGGAAGTGCGGCAGCGCTCCCGCCAAGGGTTCGGATCCCACATACAGACCAGTTCCCGCTCACTGGCTGAGCGAGGCGCGGGGGCAACACCGAGGGTTGCGATCCCGTTGCTGGTCCCGGTCCGGTACGGGGGTGACACCGAGGGTTGCGATCCCGTTGCTGGTCCCGGTCCGGTACGGGGGTGACACCGAGGGTTGCGATCCCGTTGCTGGTCCCGGTCCGGTACGGGGGTGACACCGAGGGTTGCGATCCCGTTGCTGGTCCCGGTCCGGTACGGGGGCGACACTGAGGGTTGCGATCCGTTGCCGGACACGGAAAAAAGACCAAAAAAAAAAAGAACACTTCCGTCACCAGGCCTTTTGGCGTTTTTCCCACATGGACCAATTCTCTGACAACAGCTGGTTGTCCTACAGTTCAATTCAATTCTGACACTACCTGATGTTGGCACAGACCCCACAGGTTAAGGGCTCAGTCCTACAAGACTGCCCCCCTTTCAGATACCAGTCTCAAGTCTGGGTCTCCAGTGCTTTTGATCAACCACTACAGATCTGAGGTTCCCATGACCCCTTCCCTGGTGATGGAGTTTGGATGTGTTGTCCCCTCCAAAACTCATGTGGAAATTTGATCTCCAATGTGGCAGTGTTGGAAACTGATTTGAGTCATGGGGGCGGATCCCTCATGAATGAATTAATGCTCTCCCTGGGGGAGGAGGGATAGTGAGTGAGTTCTCGCTCTATTAGTTCCCACGAGACCTTGTTGTTTATAGGACCCTGGCACCTCGCACCTCCTCTCTCCCCCTCTCCCCCTCTCCCCTCTCCCCTCTCTCCCTCCCTCCGCATTTCGCCATGTGATCTGCTTGTACTCAGTGCTGGCCGCCTGCCACTTTCTGCCATGAGTAGAAGCTGCCTGAGGCCTGTGCCAGATGCAGCTGTCCCAGAATCGTAAGCCAAATAAACCTCTCTCCTTTATAAATTACCAAGTCTCAGGTATTTCTGTTATAGCAACACAAAACGGACTAAAACACCTGGGTTTGATCATTTCCTGGAATGGCTCATCGAACTCAGGGAAACAGTTATGTTTATGGGTTTATTATAAAGGATATCACAAAGGATACAGGTGAACAGCCAGATGAAGAGGTATGTAGGCAAGGTCAGTGGGAAGGGTGCAGAGCTTCCATGCCCCTGAGTGCCCCACCCTCCCAACACTTCCAAGTATTCAAGCAACCTGGAAGGTCTCCAAACCCTGTCCTTCTGGTTTTTTATGGAGTCTTCATTTCTAGGCATGATTGATTACATTGTTGGTATTAATGATTAACTCAACCTTCAGCCCCTCTGCCCTCCCTGGAGGTGGGGGGCGGGAGCTGAAAGTGCCAACCCTCTAATCATGTGGTTGGTGCTCCTGGTAACCAGTCCCCATTCTGAGGCTGTCCAGGGGACCCCAGCCACCAATCGACTCATTAGCATACAAAAAGACATATCACTTTGGAGATTTCAAGGGTGTTGGGTGCTGTGAGCCAAGGAATAGAAGACCAAATATATATTTCTTATTATAAATCACTACATCACAGTCCCCAAGAGCACAAGCGCAGTTAGGTCTCCACAGAGCCTTCTCCTAATTGAAAGAGCAGGACCAGTCACAGTTCAGTGCACCGTTTAGTCAACTCGGCCCTCTTCCTGGGCCCGAACACTTAGATAATGGGAGTTTTGAGTGTGGGACAAAAGTGAACCAAGTCTTTGAATGTAGTGATCCAACTTGTTCCAGATATAAGAGAAATGTGGCAACTCTGTATATATGAATCCAGCTGCCTGTTCTCCTGCACAGGGGGGTTCTAGGTTCCCTCCTTGCCCCCCAGCTCTGTCTGTCAGCTTTGCTGCAAACCCTCTGTCTGCAGGTCCTGAGGACTGTGTCACAGCACAGCTGTACCTCTTCTTCTCCCAAGGTCCCCAGGGACCTGAGAATCATGAGAACCTGACACAGCCTCTCCCCAAAGTGATGCCCAACAGCCAGGATTGCTAGGATGGCTGAGCACCTTGCAGTGGGGTCTTAGCTGTCCTCCTCGTCTTCCCCATCTTTGCTGACAGGGGAGAAGTTTAATCTGGAGCATTAGTGAGGTTCTTACCTAAATCAGGGAGAGGCACCTGGGGTCAGAGTATACTTTGAGAGCATCATAAGATTCAGATTTATTTAATTCTCCATCTATAAGAGAAATCATTTTGTTAGCAGAATTGATAACCATCTTGTTTACATAATGGGAAATGGCAACCACTAATAACAAACTAAAGTTGGAGAACTAAGGAGAATTGGCTGTTGGTGACTTCAACTAGTATCTGTTTGTTACTCCCCCCCCCCCCCCCCCCCCCCCCCCCATTTATGAGCACGTACATTTTAGCAGGCAACAAATCTTCAGGAAAATTTTGTGGCAGAAAAACTTGAAATGGAAAAAACAGAATTAGTTGCTTCGTTTTCTCACCAATAGAATAAGGCTGCCATGATTCCATTTTAGTGGTGGATGCTTGTAACTAGATGAAAATACACCCAGAGCCCCACCCTCACCCCACCCCTGGAGCAGAGTTTGAGGACCATAGATAGCACTAAACCTTCAAGACTCTGCTCCTATGACCCTGATGGAGTTAGTCTGCCCCAGCTATATGTCAAGCCACCAAACAGTGTTTACACAGTGCATTTACCACATTCGATCTCACTGGGGTGTCACTTGGATTCACGTCCCATCACCACGACTATACTATAAGCTCCTTGGCACCTGGGTCTAAATCCCTTCTCTGCCACTTAGTGGTGTGTGAACTTTGCAAATTACTTCATCTCTCTATACCTCAGTTTCCTCATCTCTAAGATAAAGCAATAGTACCTTCCTCACGGGGCTGCAGTGAGTATTAATGAGATCATACGTAAGATACATGAATTATTGTAAGATACAGCAGTTATTGTTATTATTATCTTTGTATCTCCCACCGCACACTGCAAGGGCCCTGGCTTCCTACCAGGACTTGGATTCCTGATGGACTCTGCAGGGTAAAGTGGCTTTCCACTCTGCTTTGAGTCCTTTCTTTTTAGACAATGGGAACTCTGTGGCCATCCCTCTCCTGGGGCCTCTAAGGCCTCCAGTGGTCGATTATCCTGAAGGAAATGAGCACTGTATTCAGAGGCTCCCCAGAGGGGGGCCCATGCCTATCATCTGAGGGGCTTCAGAAACCCATATGGGCCCTTCACAGAGATTCTTTTTTTCTTTATTATCAGTGAACGATAATGGTCTAACTATATATCCCTTAAGTCAACTAATGAAAATAGGTTTACAAAATATAGCAGTTCTAACAATACCCTGCATTTAAGATTGAAGAGTGAAATAGTCTAAAAGACAATACACAGAGATTCAGATTTAATTGGCCTGGGATGGAAGCTGGGCAATGACATTCCTTTTAAAAACCTGTGTGATCCGGGCAAAGAACTATTGTTTGGCTCTAATACAGTGATTCTCCACCCTGGCTACACATTAAAATCATTTCAGGAGACTTTTTTAAAAAAATACCAGGCTTAAGACTCTCCCTCTAGATAATCTGATTCAATTGAACATCTGGGGTGGGGTCTGGGTGTTGGTTTTTTGGTTTTTTTTTAAAGCTTCCCAGGGGGTTCTAACTTGTAGCCAGGACTGAGACCCTGTGCCCTGGGA
>NW_007730689.1:41115-41878 GCF_000696425.1 Galeopterus variegatus
TTTTTTTTAAAGCTTCCCAGGGGGTTCTAACTTGTAGCCAGGACTGAGACCCTGTGCCCTGGGAGGTGATAAGATAGGAGCTGAAGAGCTTGAAGGCAGAGGGTGGGGCTAACTGTGCTGGAGGATTGGGAAGACCAGTCATTGCTTTATTTAAGAGCAACATCTTCCCACTTCTTCATGGTCTGAGACTAGCACATAGAGGAAAGAACACAGGTTTTGGAGTAAGACAGGCTTGGTGCAGCCCTTCCAGTGGGTGACTTTGGGTGAGTCATTTATCCATTGTGTCTCATTGGTGACAGTGAATCTTTGATCTGATTGTAGTGGGTCTAGCAACACGTTATGGATGGAGCTGGTATCCTTAGTTTAGTAAACATTTGAGCATCTTCTTTTTTATTTCTTTGCGAGCAAGACAGCTGTTTGGAACCTTCAGAGCCCAAGGAGGCAATGGCATCTTTGAAGCTTTTTGCGCATGGTGTGGGGGTCGCAATTAGACAGAGCTTCCAGCTGGCTCCTCCAACAGCCCAAAAGGGCCTGTGTCCCTGAGACAATGACAATGTTTCCTGTACCAAAGAGCCAGACTAAACCTTATGAAGCGTTATAAAAATTGTGGATGTTTACATGAAAAGGATTATTAAAAGATAAAATTTCAATGGCTTTAGGTACATTTAATATTTTTTTTTAAGGCAAGGATGTACGGATTTCAGGTTTTTTTTTTTTTTTTTTTTGTCTTTTTCCGTGTCCGGCAACGGATCGCAACCCTCAG
>NW_007730689.1:42737-51959 GCF_000696425.1 Galeopterus variegatus
CTTCCCAAGCGGCGCACTTATCCAGTGCGCCACTGGGCCGGCCCAGGATTTCAGGTTTTGATACAATATTTGATTATTTAAAATTGGAGCCAGCCTGGAAAATTTAAGTCGGGCATTCCAACCTCACATCTTTATATTTCTCATAACACCTAGGTGCTCAGAAAATGAAAAAGGGAGAGAGAGAAGCCAAATTCAGAGATAAGTGGAGATGATCTCTATTATTTGAAATATTAATGATCTACTGATAGTAATTCCTCTTTCATTTCTAATTTCCTACTGGTCTTTAGAATTGCCATTATCATTGCCCAAATCCACCCTTTTCAGTATTCATACATATTATGAAATCCTCCAGATTAGCTTGAGAGGGTCCTGATGAATGATGGGGTCCATTACAAGTGCTGCTGTGCAGAGTACCTGCTACTTTTGTTCTCTACTTTTTAAGAAGCGTATTTTTAAAAGCTATAGTAAGCTCCACTTCCACCTCATCTCCTGTCCCATTATTTCTTGCCCTTAAAATCTCATTGAAGGGCTGGTAGGTTAGCTCAATTGTTTAGAGCTTGTTGTTACAACACCAAGGTCAAAGATTCAGATCCAGCCAGCCACCAAAAAAAAAAAAAAGAAGAGAGAAATCTCACTGGAGAAGTGAAGGGAAAAGAAGAGAAGTAGAGAGAAGGAATGGGCGGGTGAGGGGCAGGTTGGGGCAGGAGTGTGGGGTGTAGAGGGAAGAAGCCTCAAGAGCTCGGCTGCAACTTCCACTCAGTCTTGTACTGTCACTTAGTGACTTTGTTTGACTTTTCTCACAAGTAAAATGTTTATATGGTAAGGGGTAGTGTAGAGAGAAAATTGGGCAATGTATGCAAGGTAATTGGGCATTGTGTTCTGGTAAATGCTAAATAACTGGCTTGGGGTTCAGGGGCAGGAGAGGAAAAAGCCCTGGTAGGGAGAATTTGCTGATTTTGTGGTATAAATACTCCAATTATGGCCAATTTCTAGCTGCCAGCTTAACATCACTGGACAAAGAATTTGAGGAAGCCACAGTAGGAGCCTGTACGAGTCAGCTCCAGCATTATATTTATATAAGAAATTATTATTAACAAGAAAAAGGCCCCGGCAAGTTCTACATCGATTTTTTTTTTTTTTTTGAGGCTGGCTGATATGGGGATCTGATCCCTTGACCTTGGTGTTACGACGTTGATCATTTTTAATTACACATAGTAGGAGTTCAACAAATGGGCGCTGACCATTGGGTGAAGGAATGGGAGGCCTCTATTAATTTCTAAAAGGAAAAGAGGTCGGGTGGGGAGGAACATCAGGAAATACTAATGATGCTGAATATCCACAACTGGGATATAACTGAAGCCTGCTTTTTGAAACTAGGTGGCTGGGAATTTGGTGGCAGGCCATGGGGATGCCAGTGACCTAGAGGAGCCTGACTGAAATAGAGCAAGGAAGGGCCAAGGTGAAAATGAGGATCTTGTCTGTCAGAGCTGGTACAGAGAGCTGGCTTTACGAGGAAAGTCAAAGATGGAATAGCAAGCATTATTACTTTAGAATTGGCCAGGTTAATGCCTTTTGCCAGCAGATCTGGAGCTGTGTGGTCAGACCCCCAGAGAACAAGTCTTTGTTTTACCAGCCTGTCTGTCTGTCCATTGGTTGGTCAGCCAGACTGTCCATCTGTACATTCATCCATTCATCCATCCTTTTATCAGGAACCCACTATTGCAGTAACAAATCCACTCCTGAGGTGACATTAATTCATTCATGAGGACTTATTTATTACCTCTTAAAGAATCCACGTCTTCACACTGTTGCTTTGGGGATTAAGGGGGACACATTCAAACCATAGCAGACTCTCTCCCTAGCTCAGGTTTCTGCTGTTACTGCTGATGCTAGTCATACAGAGCAGTGTTTCCCAAGAGGAGAGATCTGTGCTTAGTGGCATAGGGACTTGGCCCCAGTTCACATCAAGTCACTTAGTGAGACAAGTATTTCCTCTTGCGGGAAGGAGTGGTACAGGGATTTGAACCCTTGACTTGGTGCTTGGTTTTAACAGCAGTGCACTTTAACCAAGTGAGCTAACTGGCCAGCCCCAAATATTTTCTTTTTAATTCCCTGTTTTAATCCTTCTAACTGGAAATATGTCAGTTTGGTGCCAGTACATCTCTAACGCCTCCCTAACACTTGCTAATCTTCCTTTTCAGCAAAAAATGGAGGCCTTCAGCAGTCATTTGTATTTCTAAATAAAATTTTATAAAGCTTTTTTTTTGAGGTTTGACAAACATTTTTTTATTCATTTATTCATTCATTCATTTACTTAACAAGCAAATGTTAAGTGCTGACTTTAGTATACACTCTTACCCAAAGTTTGCTATACCAGCAATATCACTTATTTGCAAGACAAAATATATGTTCACTAATGGTATGGTTATATCTGGAGGTTTCCCAATAACTCCTGAATCTTAGCAGCTTGTACAATACTAGATAAGTAGACACAACACTAAAATATAAAATACTGGTTATCTCCATTAAATTAAACAACTATTTAACAAGAGGTTTTTTTTTCCAGAATCAACTAGTTGTTTTCACATCATGTCCTATTCTTTAAAATTTTAGTCTTTTTGCTTTATATTTCCAGGTAAGAAAATAAAAATTGTTGCAAAATGGTATATCTATTTTACTCCCACAGGCAGATATCAGGCTCTGACAATGATAGATAGTGCTTATAATATTACCTACAGAGATCATACTGAGACATACTATGAAGCTAAGGGTTTTCAGTCTTGGTTTAATGTTCGTCTTATACACTTAGTAAATAGGCAAGAACAACCAAAAAGATGGGTACTCTGAAATATAATACATTTGCTTGATGCTATCCAACGGTTTAATATAACAAACATTTATTAACTATCTACCACTACACTGCATTACTCTAAAGCACTCTAGGAGATATAAAAACAAACGGTATTCTCTCTTGCTGACAAATCTCCTTTAATGACATGAGATCTTGATACCATGCAATTTCTCTCCATCTTGTTAGACAATAATACCAAAGATTTTACTTTGAAGCAAGCCTTCTGCAGAAACCAAAAAGTAGCTTTCCTAGTAAAACTAAATTCTGTCTCATTTGTTGAAGCAGGAGTATCTTCAAACATTCAAAATACTGTTAACATAATGGTGCTGGGAAAGTATCTCTCATCTTCAGATTCTTCATGTAATTATGAAGGCTGAGAAGTCCCATGATAGGCTGTCTGCAAACTGGATGCCACTAGTGTGGCTCAGTTCAAGTCTGGAAGCCTCAGAGGAAGCCAATGGTGTAATTCTCAGTTTGAGGCCAAAGCCCCGAGAGCCGGGGTGGTGCTGATGTAAATTCTGGAGCCCAAAGCCTGAAGAGTCTCAAGTTCTGATGTCCATGGACAGGAGAGAAAAGTGTATCCAAGCTCTAGTGGATCTGTTTTGTCATCTTAGTATTTGTATTTATGTTCTCTTCTTTTTCTGTCAAATTATACACATTTTTACATTTATGTTAGGGCTATAAAGTTTTCTTTTAACATAATTTTTTATATAAAAAAGATTAGTTGAATTCAAGAAAAATTAGCTAGATAAAAGTATAAGTTCAACAGATAGTTCTAGGATAACTAAATAGCCGCATGCGAGAGTGAAGTTCCCTCTCTCACACTATACAGAAAAATTAACTAAAAATTACACCCAAATATATGATCTAAAACTATAAAATCTTAGAAGAAAGCATAGGAGTAAATTTTGAGACCTTAGGTAAGGTGATGATTTCTTATACATGAAGCAAAAAGCACAAGCAATGAAAAGTGGACTCACTGGACTTCATCAAAAGTAAAAACTTTTGTCCTGCAAATGATGCCATCAAGAAAATGAAAAGACAACACATGGAATGGGAGAAAATATTTGCAAATTATATATCTGTATAGATATATAATGAGATCTGTATCCCAAATATATAAAGAACTCTTACAACTCAATAATAAAAAAGAGATAATCCAATTAACAAATGGGAGATATGCAAAAGGCCAATCAATAAGCATATGAAAAGATGCTGTATATCACTGGTCATTAGGGAAATAAATGGAAATAAAAACCACAATGAGATCCTACTGCATACCAGCTGGGATGGCTATCATCAAAAAGACAGATGATAACAAGTATTGGCAAAGGTGTGGAGGAATCCGAACGCTCACACATTGCTGGTGGGAATGTAAAATGGCGAAGCATTGTTTGGAAAACAGTTTAGCAGTTCCTTAAAATGTTAATCACAGAGATATCATTTAGCCTAGTAATTTCATTCCTGGAGAAATGGAAACATATGTCCACAAAAAAACTTGTACATAAATACTCACAGAAGCATTATTCATAATAACCAAAAAGTGGAAATAACACAAATTTTCAACACCTGATGAATGGATAAATAAAATGTGATATGTCTATGCAATGGAATATTACTTGGCAACCAAAAGGAATGAAGTACTGATACATACTACAACGTGGATGAACCTTGAAAACTAGTTAAGTAAAAGAAACCAGTCACAAGTTGTGTGATTCCGTTTATATGAAATGTCCATAAATAGGCAAATCCATACAGACATAAAGTAGATTAAGGGTTCCTTAGGGCTGAGGGGTGTGTGTGTATTGGGAGGGAGGGGGAGGGAAGAATGGGGAGTGACTGCTAATGGGTATGAAAATGTCCTAAATTAGATTATGGTGGTGATTGAACAACTCTGTGAATATGCTAAAAAACATAGAATTGTACACATTAAATGCGTGAATTATATCTCAATACAGCTGTTAAAAAATAAGAAACACAAGTAGTGAGTGGATTTAACAAGGTTCATGAAGAGAGCACAGAAATGTCCAAAATACTGGGTAGATCAAAACTGGAGCCTGATGTTTCTGAGAATCTTGTGTACCTCCCTAGAGACAAACTGTACATGTTTCTTTTTTATTCTCTGCTGTGTTACTCATAGTCACAAGCAAATCAGTCCAATTTTGGCCTTGACTAGTAGCTGTATTACTCAATCTAATTTAAAATATAAGAGCAAAGTATAGGTTGCCTTATGAAATAGGAAGTAGAGATGCTGATGGGTGCAAAAGAAGCAATCTAAAATACACATTGGGCCACTGCCTGGGAGAAAGAAGGAAATTTATGTCATGAAGGAGGCTTGTATGACACTTCATGCTCTGAGTGTTTCCATCTATGAGCCAAGAGCCTGATCTGCTTCTTATTCTATGTGGAGACCAACACAGGCAGCGGGGGCTGGCCACACCCTGGGGACCCTCAACTGGCTCTGAGAATCAATGTGCTCCAGAAACTTTTCAGAGAGTTGGTGCCAACATGTTTCGGAGTGGTCACAGTTGCCCATTCTCTCAAAATATGTATTTTTAAAAGAATGGATTCAGGGCTGGCCAATTAGCTCAGTCAGAGAGTGGTGTTGATAACACCAAGGTCCAGGTTTCACTGGCCAGCTGCCAAAAAAATAAAATAAATATTAAATAAGTAAAATAATGGATTCAACATGAAAATCAGTTCACTTGGGTTCTATGTGTAAGAAACACTTGCATATTAAATAAGAACATTTACTAAGTAGTTGAGCTTTCTTGGGATGCCTGCCTGGGACTACCTGCCCCTTCTTTGAGGACTATTAATCAAGTACGTCCCAGCTCACCATAACAAGCAGTGAGTCTGGTGACCCCACCTCCCTGTACACAATTGATTCTATCTAGAGGAGATACCTGATCCACATTGGGCCAATCTGACCCTCTTTCCCGGGAATCTGGGATTGGGATTTAGAGGTTAATCTGCTCCCTAAAAGAATTTTAGGTGACTTCTAAAAATTTTCATTTGTAAGCATATGGAATTCATTGCACATTCCATGTGATTTCCTGGGTTCTGTAAATACTTACATTTTATTTATTTATCTATTTGTTTATTTTTTTGTTTTTGTTTTTGTTTTTGGCAGCTGGCTGGAATACTTACATTTTAAAATAAAATAATTACATCACTCTTTTATTCGGTGGAATCTAAATTTATACATTAAATCCATTTATCCATCATCCAATTAAAAAAAAAATTTTATCAACAGCAGGACATTTTACATCATTCTTTTATCTCTTAAGCCGCCTAATGTTTCCATTCCAAATTCTCCATTTTTTATTGATCACAGTATCATAATTCTCCAGAACAAAAATACCTGTGTAAATTGGAATTAGAATTTTTTTTTTTTTTTCTTAAAAGATGACCAGTAAGGGGATCTTAACCCTTGACTTGGTGTTGTCAGCACCACGCTCACCCAGTGAGCCAACCGGCCATCCCTATATGGGATCCGAACCCGTGGCCTTGGTGTTATCAGCACCGCACTCTCCTGAGTGAGCCACAGGCCGGCCCCGGAATTAGAAAATTTTAAATTTGCACTGATCATAAGGCTGTAAGTATATTAAAAACAAGTTAAATATGTTACACATTTTCATAAATATTTAACTTAAAGGTAAAATTTCATTGGCCTTTTAAACTCTGAGTTCATGTATCCAGTGAGAAATATTACATATTGATGAATATCACTTATTTCTACTTATCTCCATTTTTTACAGATATATATGTATCGGTAATCAATACGCATTGCTTAACTTTATTCAAATAAGTGCAAAAAAAGGTAACTATATAAAATGATGGCTATGTCAATTTGCTTGACTGTAGTAAGCACTTCACTATATCAAAACATCATGTTTGTATACCTTAAATATCTATTAAAAATTTTTTAGGTAGATATTAAAAATTAATAAGTAAGCAGAAGAGACTGGAAGTAATTTGTATACCGATATCACTCAATTCTTTGAAATTCTTCTCCGTTTCATGCTAAAAATCACTTAGTGATCTTCCATCAGATATCATTTTAATCATCTATCAGAGGACAACTCTGGTAGCTCCTTCTTCAATTTTGATATTAGACACAAAGTGGAAATGATCTGACTTGCCCAGGAGCCAATACTTCAATGCCCCACCCCTATCCCCTCAGCACTAAGTGTTTCAGGACATGCTGGTGAGTGTCCTACTGCAAATATATATTCTGTCCCTGAGAGTGTTCCTTTTGCCCAAATGTGAGAGAGAGAGAGAGAAGTGTCAGGGAGTTAATGCTCTTGGGAACCTCCCTCAGTCAAGGACAGATAAGATTGGGAGGATAAATATCCCAGGAAACCCCTGGGAGAGGATCATTTGTGCCAGGGTGGGGTGGGACTTGAGGATTCGCAGTGTCTGGCTGAGGATCTGCTCTTCTCTGGGAGCCAGCTCATGTGCCAGCCTCGAAGGGACAGGTTTGGGAGCTAACTCATAGGCATCTAGAGGTGGCTCAGAACAAAAGCGAGATGCTACAGCAGGGTGAACCTTGATGACACGATGCTAGGGGGAGTAAACAAGATGCAAAAGGACAAATACTGTCTGATTCCACTTATATGAGGTACCTAGAATAGTTGAATTCATAGAGATGGAAAGAAGAATGGTGATTGCCAGCGGCTGGAGGTAGGGGGAATGGGAGGTTTTTAATGGGTAGAGTGTCAGTTCTGCAAGATGAAAAGAGTTCTGGAGATGAATGGTGGTGATAGTCACAGAACAGTGTGGATGCATTTAATGCCACAGGACTGTACACTTAAAAGACGGTTAAAGTGATAAATTTTATGTTATGGTATTTTACCACAATAAGGAGAAAAGGAAAGAGAGCAAGCTAGAGATGACTAACAGAATTAGGTTCAGTCAGTGCTCAAGGGAGCCTGTGGGTTGGGAAGGGAGTGCAGCAGGTGTTCTGCCAGTGGTATAGCCAAAGGGGGGTTGCGTTTCCCCTCCTGACTCACATTCCCCGGCTGTCCCCCTCAGTGGGCTTAGAAGATCAAACCTGAAAGTATCCTCACATATTTGAATAGACCAAACCAACAATGGCATAATTTTACCAGGAATACAGCAAGCATTTGCTTTCAAAAATGAACCACTCAAAAGTCAAATGTTGGTGAAAATGGAAGTCAGCTTTTATTCAGGAATACTGGTGACCTGAGGAGAGATGGTAGGTTAAACTATCTTTCTGGTAAACCTGAAGGAGAATGTTCAGACCAAAGCCATTTCAAAGACTCAGATTGACTGAGGGGTTTTTAAATAGGGGACTGAGGGAATGGAACGTGGGAAGTGAAAAGCAAGAGGGAGGGGCGCATGAGCCGTGAGGGCTTTGTGCAGGGAACCAGGTGCAAAGTCTAACCAAGACTCCATCTGGCTTCTGCTCCTGTCCTTGATGTTATCTCATGGTCCTGTGGAGGGGTGGAATCAGCATAGCTTTATTGATGTCTTCCTTGGTTTCCCAGGGTCTGCAAGTTTGCAGCTTCAGGCTGGCTGGAAACAACTTTACATTTATGTAAATAATGTCATCTTGCCCCATAACCAAGGTTCGAAAATCCAATAACCATGGGAAAAGAGGGAACTCAGAGAAATGCATACTGAGAAAAAAACTGTCCTTTTAAAATCTGCCTACAGCCCATGGGATTTTAGGTCCCAACATGCTTCAGTCCTGCTCACTCCGACAGTTCTAGCAAAGGCCTTTCTCTGCTGGCTCCATGTCTCCAGATGCGATGACTGCTATCACTGGAACCAGGCTGAGTTGTGCTGGGCACAGCCTTAAGACCCGTGAGAGCTTTTGAACTTCCTTGGTTTAGGAGTTTGTGGACCTATGGTTATAGGCTCCTGTTCTAGAAGCGGAGCAATTTCATCTAGACATTGTGCCCACTATCTGAGAGGCTGACACGTGGTAGACGGGGGTGCCAAGTAGGTCCTTACTCAGAAGCTCCTAGAAGCTCACAATCTAGTAGAGGAGACACACATGGTATTAGTTGGGACTTTCCAAGTTTTAAGTATCAAAAACAACAGACCTAATCTAACAAGCCTAAGTAAAAACTCAGCTTATTGATTATTTTATTTATTTACTTATTTTAATATATAGTTTTATTATTTTTTAAAATTATTATTTATTTTTATTTTTATTTTTATTGGTTCTTTTACCTGGACTTCCAGAGACCATGGGTTTCAGGCCTAAAGAATATCAACAGGATTCAGTCTCTCTCTCCACCTCATAACTCAGCTCTCCTGTAGGTTCTTAGATTTTCCATGGAGGCAAAACTCTAGGTTTCCAAGATTATTAGTACTAGTAATTTTAGGAGGGCAGAGAA
>NW_007730689.1:53575-55145 GCF_000696425.1 Galeopterus variegatus
TGGAGGCAAAACTCTAGGTTTCCAAGATTATTAGTACTAGTAATTTTAGGAGGGCAGAGAAATTCTTTCTCCTCAAGGATCTGCTTGGGTCACAGACCGGTCTCATGTGCCTGGCCAGCCTGTGTCTGTAAGGTCATGGGAGGTGAGGCCATGGAATTGACAGCCTTGGAAGGTGGGGAGAGGGCAGTTCCAAAGAAAAGATCTTGGACAGAACAGAATAACAGATGTCTGCTGCAGACCTGTAGACCAATAATTGCAATTCAGCATGATGAGTATGCTAAAAGGAAGGATGGCAAGGCACGGGGAGTCATAAAGGGGGTCATTAACTCTACTGGGTGTGTTCCAGGTAAAGCCAAGTAAAGCTTCATAAAAGATAGGATGCCGATGACACGATTTTTTTTTTTNTTTTTTTTTTTAGTCAAAATAGAAATACACTTATTTCACTAAACACTTTATCAGCAGCTCTATGGCCATGGTCTTACTTGTTCATTCTTTTGTTCCTAGATCCAAGCACAGTGCCTGTATATTTTAGGAACTCAACAGGTATTTGTTGAATTGGAGTGTTAGAACAAAAGTAGGATAGTGCTGATAACACCAAGGCCCAGGGTTTGATCCCTGTACTGGCCAACGGCCAAAAAAAAAAATAAAAAAAGCAAAACAAAACGCAATGGTAGGATAACATCCTGTTTAGACTAAGACTTAAAGAAATTGAAGTACAGAAAGATCATGCTGATAAGTTTAAGTCTGATTTTTTGATATGCCTATTTAATTTTTATAAAGAGACTCAGCTTTAAAATAACACCAGGACTCAGTTTTATTTTTATCGTTATTATCTGACAGCCTTGATTTTGTAAGTACTCAGACTTTTCATCCCGTTCAAATGAAGCATGTATCTGAGAACATTATGCAAAAATCCTAGAAAATCGTAAGCTGATTTTATTACTAAAATTTTGCAAATGTCATAGTCTTTAACTTGTTCTTGTGATATAATGGAAGTGCTTAAAGGAATCTAGGTTGTTCTTAAGTTGCTTGTCTTTCTATCCAGCCCCTGCAAGAGAATTTATTCATTGATTTTTCACTGTCATCCAAACAGACCTGAAAGAACATGGAGCTTAGGCAGGCTGCGTGTTTATTAACTAACACCTTCTATCAGAGTCTGGTGAAAAAATTACTAAGGTGAAGAGTTTTGATTTATTAATACCCATTACTTATACCAAATAGCTTCTTGACGTTTGCATTTAAACAATGTCACTTCACACCTTAGACATGCTCATTTTTCAAAAGGCCTGTGTTGATTTTCTTCCCCAACTTTTTTTCAAAGGACCTTGGGTACACTAAGTTAACTCATCGGCCTTGGTTCATCTCCCACTCCCATCATTAGTCCATGCTTAGCCCTCGTTTTGTCTACTTATGTGTTTATTTGTTAATAACCTGAACCTACTATCCAACGAGAGAGCTAACACATGGACACCAACTTCCATCATCTGTTGCTCCTGCCCTGGCCACTTTCTCCCCTGCCTCCTCCCACTTGATGCAGCCACAATTCTGAAGTTTATGGTTTCATTCCTTG
>NW_007730689.1:55559-64136 GCF_000696425.1 Galeopterus variegatus
TCTCCCCTGCCTCCTCCCACTTGATGCAGCCACAATTCTGAAGTTTATGGTTTCATTCCTTGATGATTTAAAATATATGAGGGGTCTTCAAAAAGTTCATGGAAATGCCCATATTATCTTTTAATTCCATTTTTCCATGAGCTTTTTGAAATACAGATTCTTATCACCCATATAGGCATGTAAACAATATAATGATTAGTTTTAATTATTTTTGACTTTTGTAAAAAGGATACCTTCTCAGTCGGCTTGGGCTGCTATAACAAAGTACCATAGACAAGGTGGCTTATAAACAACGGAAATTTCTTTCTTACAGTTCTGGAGGCTGGAAGTCCCAGGTCAGGTGCCAGTAGGGTGGGTTTGTGGGGAGGGCTCTCTTTTGGGTGTAGTCGGCTGACTTCTAGTTGTATCCTCGCATGGTGGAAAGAGAGCTATCTAGCCCTCGGTCCTCTTCCTATAAGGGCACTAATTCCATTCATGAGGCATCCACCTTCATGACCTAATTACCTCCCACAGGTCCACCTCCAAATAAATTCACATTGGGATTAGAGTTTCCACATATGAATTTGTGGGGGAGGGGACACAAACATTCAGTCCATTGCTGATATCATGCTGTATATAATATTTTTGGACTTATTCCCACTTAGTTTTTTGTTACTAAGTCATTCATGTTGTTCTGGATAGCTGTGATTCATTCATCTTCACTGCTGTACAGTATTTCATTGGGTGAATACACCGTAATTTATTAATCTGGCTTCCTGGGCACTGGAGTTTAAGCTTTCCATTTCTTGCTGTAATGAACAGTGCTGTAGTGAACATATACTTGACTCTCTTTCCTGGTGCACACGTGTCAGAGTCTTCCTTAGTTTATACCTAGGAATGGAACGCTGGGTCAGTTGCAGGGTGTATAAATGTTCATCGTTGCAAAATAATGTCAGACTGTTTTCCAAAGCAGTTGTAGCAATTTATATTCTCACCAGCAATGTGTAAGATATCCTATTGATCTGTCCTCTTCAGCAGTTAGTATTGCTAGACTTCTTAAATTTTGCCAATTGAATGGATGTAAATTAGTATCTCTTTAGGGTCTTGATTTGCATTTCCTGGATTAGTTATGAGGAATTTAATAAATGGAACTGGAATGAAAGAATTATCCATATGAAATGTAAATCAGATTTTGTGTCTTACATCAGATACACAAATCAACTTCAGATGGATTAGGGACTCATGTCAAAAGCAAAACATTAAAAACTTTTAGAGAAAATATGGGTGAATATCTTTAGATCCTGAGGGGAAGGAAATATTTCTTAAACATTGGACACAAAAAAGCTCACTATAAAATAGAAGGGTGATAAATTTGACTATAATAAAACTAGAAACTTGTGTTCATCAAAAGACAAGGAAGAAAGAGAAGCTACATACAGACTGAGAAAAGATGCATTACATATAGCAAACAAATAATCTGTATCAGGAATATTTTAAGAACTACAAATCAATAAGGAAAGGATATGTAAAAGACATAGATGGACATTTCACAGAGGAGGAGACACAAAAGGCCAACGCTCATGTGGTGAGACACAATTTCCTCAATTTAAAAAAGCATCTTTTGATGAAAAACAGGATATTTTAAAAACATAGCTTTTATGGTCTTCTTATTCCAGGTTAAGAGAAAATAAGCACCTAGAAAAATAAAATGCAAACATTCATCCAATAATTCATGAAAAGCAAATAAAACTAAAGGAAAGTAGAATGGATTAGCAATGTATTTTAGGTTTCCTCTCTGCTTTTGTTTGTGCCTGCTGCCGAACTCATTGTTAGCCCTCCACAGTGGTTAATCACTTGATCGATTCACTGTGCCTGATTTTCTGTAAGCCTAACTTTGATTTCTTTCAGACTCAGAACAGATGGCCACATATTTTCAAGACATTAATAAACAGTATAGAACATGATCTTCTTTCTCTGAACTCAGTGCCCTGTTGGCTGTAAGAATAAAGCATCCACTTGAAGGAAGAAATCAGATTTAATCTAAAAGGCGTGGTATAGCTATGGCGAGTCCAGACCCTTGCAGTTGAAAACAAAGTGCTTAGTCGGCATCGCTGGGACAAATCAGAGCACAAAAGAGGATGAGAATGCCCCCAGGCCACTGATCTGGAAATCAACTGAATGTGCTTTTAGAAAGCAGGCACCACATTGTAAGGTGCCCTTAGAGAGCGCTGGTTTAATAATAAAGGTGACATTTCAGAGAGTAGTTACATCTTTTGTATCAAATTGTTAAAATGTGAGCTCACAGTATTTTATTTATATATGTTACCCAGGAAAACGGTTCAAAATATTAATATTTCTGAAGATTGGTCAGAGGAGAGTATCTAAATAAAATCGATTGACATGACAATATTGCCTTGTGTTTACTGCAGAAAGCTATACCGTAATTTGTTATAAACTTTGCGTTGTGATGTGGAAATACGTACCAAAGACTTAGATTTTTATATTTTCTCTGGCCCAGCAATTTAACATGTATGAATTTATTCTAAGGAAACAATTATGGTTGAGCCTAAAGATATAGCTCCTGGAATATTTGTCACAGTATGATTTGTAATAGAGAAAAAGTGGAAAAAAAATCTAAATGTTAAACAATAGGGAATAATTTTTTTACCCATTTAAAAATGTTTACCCAGTTTACCCACACACCTATTAAAATAATGAAAAACAATATTTAAAGACATAGAAACTGATCGTATGATTATAGGTTATAAACATTATATAAGGCATGATCCTATTTAAAATATATACATCAATGTATGCCTAAAGAACACAGACTGAAAAGACTTAAGCCAAACAGGAGAAGAGAAAAGGCAGCATGGATGATTAGAGGAAGGTCATGGATAACAGAGCAGTGGAGAAAGTAGGCACAGGAGTGAAAAAAACAAAAATATTGGTTTGAAGGAATGAAAAACATAAGCTTAAATCAACTCTCAAAGAAGGAAAGTAGTGAAGATTATGTCTAGAATATGAAAAGCATCAGACCCAAAGCAGGAAGTCTGCTATTATTACACCAAAATCAAAAGTCTTGGATACCCTAAACAGCATATTCGGTGAGAGTAAATAACATCAGAAGAATGTATTAGATCTACAGCTCAAGATTTCTAAGCGCGTACACTACAGCCAGGCATGTGGATATGCCTTATTTAATCTTCTCCATAACCCTGGGATAAGTGAGCCAAGAGAGGTCAGGTGGTCAAGGTCACATGGCTATGACAAGGTGGAGCTGGAATTCTGAGCAGGCCTGGGTATTGCTAGTGCACCATGGCAAGAAAGAAATGGTTGATAACAATAATCTTCAGTGATTTTGAACTTAAGCCTTAACGGTAAAGGAAAAGCCTGGCAAACTAGGGCGTATTATGAGAACCTTATCAATATCTCAAAAAACAACACTATTGCGGGCTATCTCTATAGGTCAAATTGTGTATGTGAAATATCATTAAGCGGAGATAACAGAGCCAAAAGTGGTTCATACACACTGATTACAGCTCTTCCATATGTGTGGGCTAATGCTGACAAGGAGTGGAGGTGAATTTGTATTGACATATGTTGATACATTATTGAATGTGTGAGAGGCTTTTGTGGACGGGAGGATCACTCCCTTCTATTATGCCTTATTTAATGTACCAATGTATTCTTCTTATAAGTATACCACAATTTGCTTATTCATTAACTTATTAATGGGAGGTATTTGAGTAGTTTCCAGTTTGGGGCTATTATGAATAATACTACTATTAGCATTCATTGCTGGCTAGGCTTTGTGCAGATATTGGCTTTTATTCTTATTCTGTTCTTATTCTTTCTCAGAGTTGCATACTTGGAGTTACAGTGATCTTATTTTATTTCTGCTTTTTTCCTAAAGTTGCAGTGATCTTATCAGATTCTAAAAGTAAAAGCAAAACAAAACAAAACAAAAAACCAATGAGACTGTCTGGGGTTTTATATTCAACAAATATACTGGACATCTCTTCTTTGCCAAGCTCTGAAGATAGAACAGGGACCAAATAAGACCACAGTCCAGGCTCTCCTGGAATTTACAGGCTAGTGCTCCAATGGCTGGAATGGATTGCAAATATAAATTTTATATATATAGAACACTAATACTTATATCACAATATAGCTACATTCATTATGCATTAATGGTTGACAGATCAAATGAAGACATTAAAGAAGGTCAGAATATTTTCAAGGGTGTAGCTATAACCCTTTAGTTGAATGTCAGTGAGAATAACTATGTACTCCAAATCACATCCTTGTGCCATTGTCAAATTCAGAATGTGGAATTGGAAGAACTGTAAGACTTAATAAGTAAGGCAGTTTCTTATATTAGCATAACATAAATATACAGAGAATAGCCTCAGATGGCTTGGTTAATGTGATTCGACAGTACCTGTAGAATTCTGGAACTGGGAGAGGCCTGTAGTAAGAAGTGTAAGGCACAGAGGAATTGATATTCATGGTCAACCAGACAGACAGTGCAGCAGATCCCAGCCAGGTATTAAGATACTTGGTAGGTCACCATCACTTGGAAGTGTGTCACAAGCAGCTAGTTAGTAATAATAAAATAGTGACATTTCGAAAATTATTACTTTTTTTCAGAAATTAGATCAAATTTACAATTATTCCTGTAATGTGCTCATCTGCTTTCCAGGATTCATTCCTGAGCAAGAGATAGGGGTCTATTCCCTGCTACTGAGCCAGGAATTGCACAGTCTCTGGGAAACCCCTGGGAGAAAGCTGTGCAAGTCAACACTACGAGTCAAATGTTTCTTGTCATTAGACACAAAGGCTGAAAATCATGTGAGCTGGTGAGAAAATCCAGGACTAGAACCCAGTATCCTAAGTTTTGTAGTAGGTTTTGTTTTCAAATCACCTTATAATAAAGGGTAGTATGGACTCTCAATCTTTAAACATCAAAAAGGAGAAAATTTAATATGTGGATATTAATGGCCCGAGAGAACCCCATATCAAATGAAGCTAAGTCTGTGATATCTGTAGAACTCTTTCCTCCTCTGTTCCTGAAAGATCTGGAGGGAATTAGATTTTTATCCTTTCTAACTCAACTTCTGCTTGTTGTAGAGGAGGTTAATCGCTTGCCTAAACTTGGGCTTCATCACATGGTATTAGAACATGCCAACTAATGTCTTATTCAAATACCTTGGATAAAGCGAAACATCACTGACTTGGGCCTGCTCTTGTAAACCTCAGTTTTCAGAAGCTTTCATTGTCAATTACCTCCCACAACAAGGTAATCCACAAGCCTCTTGACAATGCTCAGAGTAACTTATTATGAGTTACAGGCCTGTTTATACTTCATAGTAAAATCTAATTTTTTGTAGTTACTGAGAGTTAGGCTGCCTTAATCAAGTGAATTCCTAAAGAAAATAAGGATCTCAGAAGTAAACCTGAACTTATTGAAATAAGCTTGCAATTAAAATTTCTAGCAGCAATGGGGCTTCCTAATTCACTTCATTCAACACTCCTAATTCACTTCATTCAACACATGCTACACAGCAGTTTTAAGGATATATTTTCTAGAATATAGTGAGATCTCTCCCTGTTAGAGGAAAAAAAATTGAATAGAATGCAATTCATACAATATTAATAACTTGCTCTACTTTACAGCTTAATAATAAAGTTATTTATGCTGCCAGAGATGTTTCATGACATTAGCAGTGGAAAGATAGCAGTAGACAGGCGGGCCAGGCCTGTGCCTTTTACAAGCGGCAGAATTACAGCACCTCCCTGAAAAACTGCGTAGCAGGACTATGGTCAAGGGGAATGACCCTGGGACAAAAATCTCTATACAGCACATAGAAGAAGAGATAGACTCTAAATCAATCTCTGTCCTGTCTTTCGTAACAACTGAATAGCAAAAATTGTAATTTAGATTAACATAGTCTGGACATAGATCAACTGGCTGCCACACCACAAATTTATCTTTCCCAGATCAAATATACCCTTTCAAGATGTAAATTATGCATTTCACCTAGCTCCCCATACATTAGCACAAGATATGCTCTCATCCGTGCTACAACCCCCACGCACACAGATGTAATTTCTATCTTTGATCATGCACGTTCTATATTCTTTTATCCATGCTATTTTGTATTATGTTTCCTATATTCAATTCTACACACCTAGAAAGTAATAATCACATTTTATCTGGTGCTTCTCTCTCTTCCACAGCACCTGCCACAGTAGTAAATAAAAGACGGATGCCAAAGAAGTATTTGTAAATAAAGAAATATGATGCCAAAGTTTTGTCTGATAAATGGTTATAAGATAGTCATTTTTCATAATCAGATGTAGAATGTGCAAATAGAAGGAAGTGTTGGTGTAAAAAATTCAAAATAGCAGATAATTGGAAAGTCATTTATATTTTACTTTGAAATGCATTAAGAGTAGCCAATAAATGATGAACTGTGTGCTGTGGTAAGCAATAAGATGCACTTGGCGTGGAACACGTTTGTCATATTTCATCTACCTAACATTCACCCCCCACTTCCTTTTAGCATCCTAATATCCTCCTAGGTAATTATCTCCCCTATTATGTGCAATCCTGTTGGGAAAGTGAATCCAGGCATCACTTGGAGGCTCTTTCAACTAATTTCCCTGTTATTGCCTGGCACAGAAAAGGGTTGGTTCATCACTTACACTTAGCCTATCAGATCCTCTTTTTCAGGGCCTTCAACTTCTGACCATGTTATGCAAAGGCAGAAAAGAAAAAGAACATCCCAGGGCTAACACATACATGGGGTGTCCATCGGGACTTGCTCCTAAGGACTTCTGGAGATTCTTAGGTCCCATAAATTCAAAGCAGGGCTCTTGTAATTTACCCATAGTTTTTAATGAATTCACTTTTAATAGAACTTAATAGAGTTACTTTCTGTTGTTTGCATCCAAAACTCCCTAACTACTATGCTGGGCCAGTGTTTCCATGAGAAATGTGGAAATGGATAACAAGGACACACAGTCAGTGCACCACGAGGGTAGAGTCAGAGAGGATGCCATGAGCAGAATCAGGGTCAGAGAAGGTGCAAAGAGTGAGGGACGGGTGATATTGTGCACTAGACAAAGGTGAAGAGGAACAGAGGAGGGTGACAGTCAGGAAAAGGCTCAGAATCACAGAAAGAAGCAGATACGCTGTGAAGGTACAGGACCCTGCAACCTCTCAGTTGGCCTGGTTCCCAACTGCAGTCCAGTCCCCAACCCTATCTCCCAGGAGAGCCCACTACGCATTTCCCTGGACTTTCATCACTTTAATACTCCCCTCTGTACTCTTCCAGCACTTTCAAAAGGAACATGTAGTGGTTAAGGTGTGAGCTTTAGGGTTCAACTGCTTGCATGAAAATCTCAGTCCACCACTTATTTAAATTTTCCTATCTGTAAATTGAGGTTAGTAATACGTACCCCACAGGGTTTTGATGAGGTTTCAATAAGATAATCCAAGCGTAGTTCTGAGCACAATGCCATTCTGATATACCAGAAACAAATCGTATGCACCTCTTCAAATTCTCTCTACCTCCCACCTCCCAGACAGCTCACATTGCTGGAAGGACAGGGCCCTCCCCCATGGTCACCCCAGGCAGCTGGGACAAACACCCTGAGCAGCCACTGAAGGGGCCTCATGATGCACCCTTATGCACCATAAGCCCCCTGTGGAGGAGACCGATCAATGGATAGGGATGAGAGGGAGCCGGGCAGATAAACCCCCTCCTTTCTGAACCACTGGACTGCTCCAAGGCATGGTTTCTTCATATGACCTGTCTGCAGAAGTCCCTGGGGAACCAGTTGAACAACGAGCTGTGTCCTGTCACAGCTCCCAGTAGGCAGGGGTCGGGTGGTGATGTTTCACATCCCCTTGACTCCCACCAGTCTTTGCATGGTTCCCGTTCTTCCTTATTCTGGCTCTCCTGGGTTTGCACCTTCCAAATAAAACTCAGACTTTAAAATTTCTGCTTGCTTTAATCTCTACATTCCAGGTAACCTAGTCTCAGACAGCTATTATTCGTGTTCTTACTATTACTTGAACTAGCTTGGTTGAGTCTCTGTTACTTGAAACCAAGGGAGTCAGAATAAAAAAATGAGGCAGAGGACATATCGTAATGCCAAATAGATGCTAAAAACAGGTGAACTACTCAGCCACTTAACACTGTGACCTAAAGACTTTTTTAAGAAGGTACTGAAGGCTTGAAGGTAATTTTAGAGAATAAAACTAAACACTTTAAAAAATAGTTTACTAATAAGTATAATAATATGAAAGAAGATGCTGTATGTTAAAAGCATAGATTTTTCAAATGTATATATAGAGACAGATTTTCAAGTGAAAATCTTAGGGAAACAAATACTTTATAAGAGAAACAAACATTTATTTTTTCTTTTCTTTTTTCTCCCCTTTAGGAAACTTTCTCAGCCCAATTATCTGTTTCTTCTCCACACATAGATGATCAAATTCTTATTCTCTTAAAAAGAAACATTTGCAGGGCCGGCCCGGTGGCGCACTGCTACAGTGCGTTGCTTGGGAGCGCGGCGGCGCTCCTG
>NW_007730689.1:64912-66348 GCF_000696425.1 Galeopterus variegatus
ACGGGCGCGACACTGAGGGTTGCGGTCCGTTGCCAGACACGAAAAAAGACAAAAAAAAAAGAAACATTTGCAGGGTGATAGTTTGTACGGAAAGATGATGCTCTGAAGAGTGTTTAATAATACTATTATAATGTAATAGCTAATGAGAAAGATAATTTACAAAATTATAGATCACAGGTTTGTCTTAAAAGACAGAAATATATCTTATGGCTGAAATGAAATAAATAAAAATGTTCACAATGGTAGTTGTTGGCTGGCAAGCAAAAGACAATCTTAGAGTGCTGATAAAGGTACGGATCCTGCATTTGGGCAGAGCAGACTCAGATCCCTGCTCACCACATTCCAATTGTGTGTCCTTGGCCAAGTGACCCTATAGCCCTAACCTTTAATTTCTCTCTCTGTGTTATAATAGGTATAGGGATAATATAGAATAGGTACAGGTTAGATATATAGATAAATAAAGACACAGGGAAGGATAATACAGAACAGGTGAAATAATAGAACCCACCTCGAAGGCCATTGTGAGGAATACGTGACATCTTATCTCAGTAAATACTACCTTATTCACTTAGTTGCTCATCCTCAATTTTGCTCTTTCTGTATCTTTCTCTTATCACCCACACACCTAATCCAGCTCAATTCCTACCAGCTCTCCCTTCAAAATGTATCCTGCATCCATTCTCTTCTCTACTGTGTCCACTCCTAACATCAAAGCTACCATCGTCTCCTGCCTGAAGTACAGAAGTAACCTCTAACTGTTCCACTCCTCTCCCCATGTAATCCATTATCCACACCACAACTGAGTGATTGTTTACAGCATGAATTGCATGATGTCATTCAAAGGCTTCCCTTTGCACTGAGAGTAAGAGTGGAGCTAATTACCGTCGCCTACAGGCACTCGTGACCTTGCTCAGGCCTGCCTTTCCAATCTCCTCCTCTAACGCTTGTCCCCAGTTCATGTCAGGGACCTTCTTTCTGTTCTTCTAATAGATCAAGTCCATCCCTGCCTCAGGAGCTTCCTGTCCCTCTTTCTCTGCTGAGAGTGCTCTTCCTCCAGGTCTTTGCATGGCTGCCCTCACTCATCATTCAGGTTTCTTTTCAAATTCTGCCTTCTCAGGCAGCCGTAACCACCTTTCCTTAGTAAAACCCAAACCATCATTCTTTATTCCTTAATGGTGTATTATTTCTTTGAATGACTTATTGCTATCGATAACTCTGTTTTTTATTTAACTGTTTATTGCCTATTTACCTCATTAGAATGTGAGATCCATGAGAGTAGAGACATTGTCTATCTTGTTTACCACTCCCAGAGCTGAATGGGTGAATGAATGACCATGTGCAGTGCTTAGCACAGTATCATTTTCTCAGACATTTTCCAATGCAATTGCTTTTATAGTGGGGGAAAAAATGCTACCTTTTCTTTAACCAGGAAATGT
>NW_007730689.1:66974-103124 GCF_000696425.1 Galeopterus variegatus
CAGCCGTAACCACCTTTCCTTAGTAAAACCCAAACCATCATTCTTTATTCCTTAATGGTGTGTTATTTCTTTGAATGACTTATTGCTATCGATAACTCTTTTTTATTTAACTGTTTATTGCCTATTTACCTCATTAGAATGTGAGATCCATGAGAGTAGAGACATTGTCTATCTTGTTTACCACTCCCGGAGCTGAATGGGTGAATGAATGACCATGTGCAGTGCTTAGCACAGTATCATTTTCTCAGACATTTCCCAATGCAATTGCTTTTATAGTGGGGGAAAAAATGCTACCTTTTCTTTAACCAGGAAATGTTATTCCTTTAAAAAAATTCATTAGTTCAATACTAAGTACTTGGAAAATTTCTTTCTCTATTGTCCTTTAGTGGCATCTTTGGATTTCAAAATGAGACCTAGTTTCTAAAATACCATAACTTGGGCAGGGAAAAGTTAGCTTTGCCTGGAGTCTAAGCAGAGTGATGCACAGAAACCTGGGAAGCCAGCTGGCTGGGACAAACAGTGCTTAGGGCAGGTGTCCAGAGGGGTGAAGGCCCAGAGAACATGTCAGCCAACAAGGAGCTGGCTCACAGGCTGGGGACTATGACAAACGAAAAGAGGCTCACAGGGACAATGCAGGTAAGGTAAGGAGCTTTGTAGGCGATGACGGCGCACTTCACACTTCACATGAAGGAGGACACCTGAGCTACCAAGGCAGGCCAGAGGCCAGTGCCGCCTCGGGCAAGTAAGCTTTCCCCTGCTGTGAGGCAAGCAAGCTAGCGGCTCCAAAAACAAGACATTAAATGATTGAGCCCTTTTGTCTAGAGGGAGTCTGGGTTTATCTGGTTTGAGGCATCCCACATTTTGATCCTTGCCATCTATTCTTTGAGTAAAACCCAACTTCTCAGGTGTTTTTAGACTTTTCTGAGTCATTACTCAGGCCCTCGATGCCTTAGAGAGGCTTTCTGATTTCCCTTCATCAATGTCTCCTTTGCCAGGGGTCTGCATTCCCTTGACTTGAGCTCAGGGTCAGGAAGGGAGGAAGAAAGTGAGTTGGGGGTTGCCATGAGGCCCAACCTCAACACACTTGGTCAAGGAACCAGATTCACCTGCCCAAGGCTCTGAAAGAGAATGAGGCTAGTGGAGACTCTGCATTAGTTCTAAAGTTAACTTTAAAAAGTTTCTAAAATAACTCCCCAACTCAGGCCTGAGTGATCTGAAAAAGTCCATGAAAGTCTTAGAAGGAAAGAGAGAAAGCTCNAGCATTTGATGTAAATATCCTCAGGTGTCCCTTGTTACTACTTAATGTAATTGCGTATGGGCACCCAGGTTTCCTGGGTTATGGACTTGAGTATACAGGACTAACAGCTCTGATCCATTGTGCTTCTCAGAACTCTCAGAGAAGCCACTAGGACGGCTGCTCCTATCTCTGAATAAAGCCTATTAATTTTTTACCCATGGCTCCCAGGACCTTTTTCCTATTAGCTAGCTCGTAGACCTGTGTGTGGAGGGTTTGTGACCCAGTCTGTACAACAGACTCGAGGGGTCTGTGAGCCCTAGCCCTAGCTAGTCATCTGCCAGGAAACACTGAGCCTCCCTCTGAGACATTTCCAATGTCACCCACAGCTGGCCACTGGCAAAGTTAGTGCTGGTTCCCAGGGGTCCAAACTCCAGCATGGTCCAAGTTCTGCCAAAGTTATTAACTTACATTAAAGAAGTAGACTCAAAATTAAAACAAAGGGATTTTAAAAGTTAAACGTAAGTTTAAAAGTGCATAGCTCTTGATACTAAGTGGGCAAATTGCTTTGAAACTGGTGTTGAATTGGCTTTGGGTTCATAATGGGACTTGATTATTTCACATGGTACTTAACAGGCACATAAACTTCCACTAATGTGAAAGAAATATAATTTTAAATGTTGGTTGATGGAGGAAAGAATACTTATTATATATTATGAAACAAAAAGGCAAAAGGGAATTTTATGGCAACAAGTATATTATCTCAGAATACTGATTAAAAACTCTTCAAATAAGGCAGAATAGCTTAAAATGATTGTTTAATATGTATCACATTGAGTAGGATGGAACCTTTTGGGGTTTGTAAGAAACTATTTTGGACTTAAACTTGAATTATTTTTGAAACCTTCTGGCAAAACATTTACCAGAGATTTCCAAGACTCCTTGATCTAGACATCATTTGGTGTCTGAATTAATCTCTATTGTCCAGACCCTTTTGATTCTGGATGGGTCCCTTATTAGCTGTGTAAACTTGAGCAAATTACTTAACCTTTCTGTGACTTTGTTTTCTCCTCTTTAAAATACAGTACTACCTACTTCCAAGGTTGGAAACCAAAGAAAAGTAATACAAAGACCCTTTCAACAGGGTCATCCGACTAAAAAATATACAATATCAAAATGCCCCAAACCTCCTTCCAGATCACTAGATCCTAGTAATTTGCACCAGCTCCCAGTCAGCTCTGCTTAGCACAGTGCTTTGCACAGAACACTCAGTGAATGTTGCCAATGTTAGCTGCTCATCTGGATTCCTAAAAAGCAAACTCGTTTCAACAAACCACCCCTGGGGCCCCAAGACACAGAGGAATATCATCTAGTCCAGTCCCTGGTAGTGGTCAACAGCAGTCAGGCTCTACCAGACATATTGTCTTGATAAATGTGGACCTCACTACTTGGACCACATAGTTACAGCCCTTACAACTAAAGTTAGCTCCGCTTATTGAGTGTTACTGTATGCCAGGCACTGTACTTGTCATTTATAACATGATCTCATTTAACCTTTGCTTTTAATCTTTGAATTGCTGTGGAGAAACAAAAATGTTAGACAATCTTTGATGTTGGTATCTTTAAGGACACTAATTCCATTTCCCAAGTTCCTCAACTAATGATATTTCTCAGTTCTTTGTATCACAGTTTGATGGGTACCCAGTGATTCAGTATTTAATTCCAATTCTGCTCAGTATTTTTATGAGAAAATTATGGTCTTATGAAAAAGCCAGTACTGTATATAAAGGGTAGTAAAAATTTAAACTCCCTTTTTTTTGGTTTTACTTTTTATTGAAATGTAATGTTGAAGCACCCACACCTACCTGGCTGTGCCACCCCCTGCTGTGGCCGCTGCTGATCAGAGACTTTCCACACCTGGGGAAAGAAAAACATTTCTCCCCTCCCCTACTTTCTGAACACCTGACACTTGCCCTAATAAGGAGACAATCATTATCTCCCCAAACCAGGAAATAGAACTGTATAAGAAGAAACAGCTCCACTGTGTTCGGGGCTCAGCCTTTATGATAGGAGTCCACTGAGCCAGTGCTGGCATCAGTAAACTCTGCTTCCTGCCTCAAGCTTTGGTGTCCTGCCTCTCCTTGCGAGTTCGCTGTAACACACTGCAACAAGAAGTGCACACATAATAACTATACAGCTTGATATATTTTCACAAGGTGAATACACCCATGTAACCATCATCCAGATAAAGAAACAAAATATTATCAACATTGCAGAAGCCCTCTTTGTTCTTCCTTCCTGTCAACAACCCCTACACAAGGGTAATCACCATCCCAACCTCTAAGCCCATTGATAGGTTTTGCCTGTATTTGTACTCGGTACGTACTCTAGAGCATAAACGCTTTTGTGTCTGACTCTTTCACTCAACATTCTGTTTGTGACACTTAGCTCTGTTGTTTATAGTCGTGATGGTCCGTGATCATTACTATGTAGAATTCCATTCTTGAATACACTACAATTTATTTATGAATTCTGCTGTTGGTGAACAGTTTGAAGCCTGTATGAATAGTTTATGTCTTTTGGTGCACACATGTACACACTCTGGTTGAGGATCCACGCAGGACTTAATTGCTGGGTCACAGGATATGCATGTGTTCTGCTTGAAAGTGGTTATAAAAATTTACAGCCCACTCTCAGTAAATGAGTGTTCCACTTCCTCCATGTCCTAAGCATTACTTGGCATTTTTCTTTGTTTTAAATTTTAGCCATTCTCATAAGTCTGTATCAACTCATCTTTGACTTATTCCCAAGTCAAAGTCTTCAAACTTATTCTTTCCTTCTATAGCACAAAGTCTGCAAATCACAGCACACCCCTTGGTGATGATACAGAATAACTATGTGCCCTGACTACAGTGGGCCACCTGGAGGACAATCTTCAGCACAGTGACAAAGCCTAAAAATATAAACCTCACCCCCCAAATAGCCTGGAAAAGCCACATAGGTCTTCACTTAAAATCTCTTAAGGAGGAGGTGGTTGAGACTACCCACAATTCTCCCAGCACAGCAGGGCTTCCTAAGGGTGCTCTAACAGCAGCTCTCTCTCCAACACCCCCTGTCATGTCAAGTGCCCCATTTCCTCCCCAGGACCCCCTTCTTTTTTCTCTGCTCTCTTCCATGTTGGGGCTCCTCTCCTCCTTCTATCCCCCCTTCCTTTCTTTTATCCTTTCTGTCCAGCTGTTGACTTCTGGGCTCTCTCCCCCTCATTCCTCATCTTGTACAGCATTCGTCAAGTTTAAAATGATGGTCTGGCTAGAAAAATGGTCCTTCCTCCTTAGAGGTAGAAGCACGGGCAGATCCTAAACATGATAACTGAATACTTCTCTTCGAGATTCGTGTGGTAGGAGGTTTTGAGATGCCAGTGTATGTGCTGCACTCCTAGTTTTCACCTATCTCCTGTTCCCAGCTGGTGGCCAGGACCTGGTAATCCCTTTTCATGAGTATCTTGGCCAGGCAGAGAAAAAATTACCTGGAGCTAAAGGGTTTTTTCACTCTTTTGTAAGATCCTAAATCTTTAACAGAGATTTTGCTGGGAGTCCTGGAAGAGGACAGGAGAACAGTGCTTTGGGAAACAGCAATTCTCTTAGCGAGAAGAGATTCCCTTCTCATGCCAGCAGAAGAGGACAAGAGGGCTCTGCAGGTGGCAGCAACGGGTGCTATGCTCTGCCTCAGGACCGAAAGGCAGGGACAACTAGTCTGTACAAGTATATGAAGCCTTTGTGCCTCTCTGGGAAGATGTAGCCCAGCAGCCACACAGCTTGAAGAATGGATGGTGTTTTTGCCAGAAGAAAATGAATCAGCCCCATGCCAGGGCACAGGGCCTGGTGAGCAGGGTGTAGGTTGGCTCTAAGCCTCAATTTAGTCCTTTGTGCAGGGCACAAAGTGTGCCACTGAGCACAGTGTCTCTGCAGAGAAGTAGCAAGACAAGACCTCAGAGGGATGGCTCTGTGGTGCACATAGGGAGGAGAGACCCTAGGTGTGGACAGCCTCAGCCTTAGCAAAAAGCCCCATACGCTCACTTGCTATGGAGCCATGAAACTATAAGGAACTGTGGATTTTGAAGTTTAACTATGATATGTCAGCTGGGACCATGATGACCCAGCAAGTAAAGGCCCTTTTATTGATCCCACACCATGTGACTTCCTGAATATTGGTATGATCCTAAGAGAATCAGGAACCCCAACTCTGACTGAAATTGGGTTTCCTGGCAGCCTGATGAGGTTAGAGTGAGTCTGCTTAATTTGATTTAAAGGCAATAAGAACCATTAGAGTTTATTTATTACATCTGTCATAGCTGAATTAGAGTTTTATAAAAAAACTTTTTGATTAGTGAAACTATAAAATTCAGCTTGCAACATGACAGTAAAATTACTCCCATGTAGGTCTACATAAGTAGATTTTGGTTTAATCCACATGAACATTAGAATACAATCCTAACCTTGAATGTAATCCTGTACAATTGTATTGACATCGTACTTAGAAGTTATAATGTTCGTCATTTAAAATATGAGGAATTTAAGATTATAATGAGTAAAAGTGACATTTCCAAGTATTCATGTGGGTATGTAAAAAGATTACTTGTCAATATTTTCTCTTTCTTCCACTGCTTTTGAGATTGCTTTCTTTTTTTTTTAAATCTGAGAATATATGAACTGTTACTGCTATCATATTAACAGATACTCTGAACTATAAGTTTGCAAGTGTCTGCAACTGAAATGTTTATTTTTTGGGCCGGCCTGTGGCTCACTCGGGAGAGTGCGGTGCTGATAACACCAAGGCCACGGGTTTGGATCCCACATAGGGATGGCCGGTTGGCTCACTGGGTGAGCGTGGTGCTGACAACACCAAGTCAAGGGTGAAGATCCCCTTACCGGTCATCTTTTTTTTAAAAAAGAAATGTTTATTTTTGAACACACAGTAGTGATTTGTTTTAATGACACTATAGAGTGGTACTTGAATATTATATAGCCTGATTTTGAGACAGCAAAATTAATAATGATTAAATTGAAAATTAACTTTATAAGTTATTGAGAAGAACAAATATCACAGTTAGAAACATCCAAAAACACCTAAGAGAAATGAAATTAACATCATTCTTATTTAACCTAGATTAAGGATGACTTTCCAATAGCTTTTCCTTGTGAGTAAAAGTCCAGATAATGAAAAAAAAAATTTTAAAACCATGTGATAGCTTTTTTCTTTTCGTAGAAGGATAATTATTTTACCTTATTATTGTGAATAAAATCATAATAGATAGTAAGAAACACAAGTCTGAGACCTCAATTATGCTGTAGATTTTCATGGATCATCTTAATATATTCCATTTTCTAGAATGGTAAAAGACAAATATGACTATTCCCAATGCATAAACAAGGAAACTGAAGCACAAAATTTCAATAGATTCCTCAAGACCATAACTAACTATTAAATTATTCATATACATGTACATTTTAATGCCTCTGTGTTTTTCTTTTATCATATGAAGTTTTGTCCTTTTCCTCTATGCTTCAAAATGCTTTTTATACTCTAAGACCAAACTGAAATATTACTTCATCTATCAAACTCTCCTGATCTTCAGGCAGAAATAACTGAGTGAGCTGGCTAGCATTCACCAATTTTATTTATTTATTTATAAAATATTTAGTTAGTTAGTTAATTTTTATTGAATCATAATTGATTATACATATTTTTGGGGTTCAATGTTGACATATATTGATCAAATCAATATTACTAGCATGCGTATTGTTACAAATTGTACTTATTCTTTATGCCCCTTGTTCAATCTCTCCCTATCCCCCTTTCCCTCCCCCCTCCCACCACAGATAACCCTAGATTTCTTCTCTCCCTTTGAAAGAGTAATGGTTACTCTGTTGATTTGTTGCCTAGATGATCTGTCCAATGCTGACAGGTGTGTTCAGGTCCCCCAATATTATCATAGAACAGATGCTTCTTCTGTCACTCTGGAATGAGTTTTGTGGAGAGAGAAGACATCCTCTTCTTTTCTTTGGTCTCTGCTGGTGACTCTCCTTGTGTCAATGCACTCCAGTGGCTGGTGGACCATCTGCATGGTGGTTGTGATGTCTAGTAACTTTCACGGCATCCGTGGTCACTGTGGTGGCTGTGATGGGCCACCCACATGGAGGTGATGTTTTTGGCATGCTCCTTATTGCTGATGGTGTGCCTGGTTGTGTGGGGGGTCCAGTCCCCGACTCTGTGCCTCAGGACCCTGGTCAGGCCCTGAGGCACTGGTGGTGTGCCTGGGCCGGAACTAAGTTTTTTCCTTTGCTTGCTTCTAAAATGGGGGAACTTCCTGTGGGAACCAGTACTTGAGCTCTGTGGTTTAGCTAAATTGCTGCTTTGCTGCTGTTTCCCTAGCGAAGGCTTTTTGTGCAGCTCAGGGTTTAATGGTTGACCTTATAGGTACTTCCAGCTCTCCAGAGACTTGGTGCACCTGGGTTGTGTAGAAACTCTGATATGGGCCTGAATCTTTTCATCAAACTGCACCCCATGCAATTCTGCATTCCTGACCTGTCTCCTCTGAGTGGTCCTGTGCTGATTGGGGGGTGGATCGGTTGTCCTTGCTGTGTCCCAGTGTTCTCCCGGTGGGCCCATCTCCCTGACTACCCATGCTCCAAACACTTCCCATGGGATGGGCCCTGTGCTGGTCCCTTGCTCACTGATAGATCTTGAACATAACCAGTGCCATTTTAGGCAAGGCCAAGCACAAAATAGCCCTCAACCTCTTCCCCCTTCCCTTTACGAGAAGCCTCATGGCTTCTGTGAAATAGAAACTCTTTTTGCTTCTGCATGGGTGCAATGCCCCTCTGTGATTGCTTCAGCCAGCCCTTGGCACCCTAAAGTCCATATAAGCTCTCCCACCCCCACCCCTGGTGCTGCTCTCTATTTTGAACACAGCCCGGCAGATTTTCTTCCTTTAATAAAGCTTGATCGGTACCTGGCATTTTGGCTCACTTTCTTTCACTCACCAGCCTCTGAGTGGCTCCTTTTTTTCAGTTGTTCTGGCTCCTCACTCCTATGTGGGTCCACAGGAACCCTATTAGTGGTCTTGCTGTCCTGGGGGCTGCCAAGGCCCTCTTCTTTCCTGCTGCCTCCAAGTGACTCCATCCAAAGGGCACAGCTGAGGCTTCTGCCGGCTTCCGCTCCATGTGCTCAGCAGCTCCAGCCTGGAAGTGGCCATGGCCTGAAACCCTCAGAGCAGTTTTTTCTTTCTCTCATCGTGGCTTCTCCCACCTTCATGAACTCCGTAGGTCTCTCTTCCTCTTTCCCTGAGCTCTGGCATCCCCAGCTTGGCTGTTGTTGCTTTTTTATAGTTGTAAATTGGTTGGTTTGTGGGAGAGAGTGACACTGGGGACAGTCTATTCCACCATCTTGACCGGAAGCCATTTTATTTGCTTTAATTACTGAATTTCATCCCTTTGGATTTTGAAGAGTTTTCTTAAACCATGCACCAATACAAACTAACACTGGATATAAAATACAACAGAATTGTTAGCAATAATTGTGTTTGGGAGTTGTACCATGCATAACTTTTCAGTTCTTCCATATTTTCCAAATTTTCTAGAAAGGCCATATAATTTATAATTGAAAAAAGCAAACCAAACCAAAACAAAACAATGGAAAAAAGGACATATTAAATTTTATGAGCTATCACTTTCATTTATAGCTAAGAAAAAGCAATACTCCAAGACTAGGACATAGAAAAGACATCTGAGGAGGGTGAAGAGGACCTTAGAGGAGGAACAAAAAATCCCCAAAGAAAAAAATTTACCTCTTTCTTGTATTATGTCTAGATAATATTCTGCTCCCCAGGCACTCAGGGGACATCAAAAAGATCCTGGGAATACCTGCATTAGTTTCAAGAAAGGGTAAGACACCAGTTCAAATAGACAGATGGCTACTTGAGAAGACTAATCTGTCTTCTTTAAATAAATGGAAGGGATAACTTGGAGCCTTTTGGGGAGAAGTTAAGACTCAGTGAAGAGTCAGTCTCAAACAGCAGGAGCCCAACTGAAGCTTCCTGGCCTGGAATGTGAAGCTGAATGTCAGGAAGGGCAGCAAGTCCTGGCCTTGTGTACTAGTTAGAGAAAAGGCTGAACTGCTGAACAAAGAGGCCCCAAAATACTGTGGCTCAGAGAAATGAAGTTGATCTCTCCAATAAACAATCCTAAGGTGAGTGGGCTGGTCTGTGGGCAGCTCTGCTCCATGCAGTCATTTACGCATCCAGTTTCTTCACCATAGGGAAGGGATTAGAAGACCACAGGCCTGTGGGCCAAATTCGGCCTGCCACCTGTTTTTGTAAATAGCATTTTATTGGAATACAGCCATGCCTGTTTGTATATGTATCTCCTTTGTCTGCTTTCAAACCAGAGGGCAGAGACTCAGTGGTGGCAAAGCAAAAAACAATTATTCTTTGGTCCTTCCCAGAAAAAGTTTGCCCATCCCGGCTCTAGGGTATTGACCTTGCTGAGCAGTAGAAGCTGGGTTGTGGGTATATTTAAGTTACTGCTTGTGAAAGAAAAAGAGCACAAAGCCAATATTACAAGGTCCAAGCCAAGGAGTAGCACATTGAAAGATGGGTCCTTGAAGAGGTGATTAGATTGTGAGGACCATGTCCTAGTGAATGGATTAATCCATTGACAGTCAATGGTGGTCATGGGCATGGTTCTGATGGCTTTTAAAAGGAGAGCACATGAGAAGCTCTCTCTCTTTCTGCTTCTTTCTGCTTCTGCTAGTCTCAACATGTGATAACCTGCATCACTGTAGAGTCACCACCAGGAACAAGGCCCTCACCGGATGTGTTCCCTTGACTTTGGACTTCCCAGCCTCCGTAACTTTAAGCAATAAATTTTATTTCTTTACAGATTATCCAGTTTCAGGTATTTCTGTTATAAGCAACAGAAATGGACTAATACAACATGCAATGGCATAAGTAAGCTGCTCAGAATGGTATATGGCCATTCTTAAACAGCATCCTGGTGTTCAAGGATGGCCTAGTGAATGTGCCACGATAAATGCACTTAGGAGTTTATACCTTCAAAAAGTGCCATCCAAAATTCTATTTTGTGAAAGCAGTCTTCAAATAAACACAGAAAATTTGAGATCCATTTGCAAAGTATTGACCACGTACAAAATATGCTATAAGCCTCCAACCAGGCCTTGTTTAAAAAGAAAGAAAAGCATATATAAAACAAATATATAAAGTTCCGTAGAGGACTTATCAGTCCGTTTGCTCTACTACCATTTGAGGGTAGAAGTAGAAAAGACATCCAAGCCAATCTTTCTGCTAGGATAATTTCAACCTTCTTCAACTCAATTTTAAAGGTCTGGAGCAGTGTGCTCTTCTCACCCTTCTCCTGAAGGTATTCAAAGTCCTGTGGGAGATTTCCCCAACACCTGTGGTATAAAAGTAATAGAGCAAGGAATAAGGAGGCAGAGGTTCTGGTCCTCACTCTTCTGCTTCTCAACTGCATGAACGTGCATGATTCATTCCAATTGTGCATTTTCCTTACTAGAATCAAGGCCACTCTGTGGGAGAAACAAAGATGTCAGAGACTGAGCCCCAACCCTCTAAGAGTTTATGATCTAATACGGGAATAACTGCAGGGAAAGGAAAAATGCTCAGGCAGATGGAATCACATCAGTGCGAGTGATGGTGGAGGAGGGGCATGCCAACCGGTTTGGAAAGTGGGCGAGATCTGGAATGTTAAGGAGGAGGGAAAAGGTGGAGGTAGGAAAGGAGAGACTCAAGGAGTGACTGGTGGTCAGTTTCAGCTAGAACATGTGTCATTCACAGGGGAAGAGTGCGAGGAGACTACTCAGGAAGATCGGATGAAATCAGACCAGAAAAACGAATGAATATGATGTTTGTTTAGTCAGCAAAGTGACAGGTTTCGGAGAAGGGGGATGATTTGATCAAGGAAAAACCTTAGAAGGATTATTCACATGGTGATACTCATGTGGCCAATGGATTGGGGGTAGGGAGACTAGTTAGAAACTGGTTAGAAAGCTATAATAGATAACAAGACAGATGCAGAAGAGATTATCAATAAGGAACAAATTCAAGGAATTATTTTCCCTGTATTGAAGATGATCCAGTTGCTTATTTTAGAGGTGGCACAATGAAAAAATGATGAAGCAGAAAACACAACACTTAAGATGACAGACACGAAAAACTAATGCTTGAAGTTGATATGACAAAAATAACTAGAAATGCATTTACTGATTAATTTGATGTTTATGAGGATTTTTAACTACTTTGTAGGCTAAGAAAGGCAGTAAAACTGAAACTCTGGGATGGATTTAGGAGCAGTTTCCTCTTACAAAGAGGATAGGGGTATAGGGAGGGAATCAGTATCTTTAGGTCTTTCATGCTTTTGCCAAGTTACAATGGATCTTCTAGGCTCTACTTTTTAATATTTTCATTGGAAAGATAGTCTGTTTTCTTTCTTTTTTATTGAAATGTATTCATTATACATACTTGGGGGTTACAGAGCTGAATATTAATACATATATACAATTTGTGATAATCAAATCAGGATAAATGGCATATTCTTCATTACAAAACTTAATCATGTATTTGTGAATTAAATCTCTTTTCTAGTTATTTGATAATATGCAGTAAATTATTGTAATTACAGATGCCTAGCTTGACTGTACACCAATAGAACTTATTTTTCCTATATAGCTGTTTGGTTAACATTAACCAGCCTTTCTTTATTTCTATCTTTCCTTTATCAAACTATATTTTGCATACAATAAAATTCACTGATTTTAGTTGTGCAGTTTGATGAGCTTTGACGATGTATACACCCATATAATCATCACCATAATTAAGCTATAGAGTACTTCTGTCAAGCTCCACTCCCCCACCACCAAATTCCCCTATGACTCTTTGCAATCAACCCCTTCTCAAGAAACTGCTGGTCTAATTTTTGCCATCATAGTTTTGCCTGTTCTAGAACTATTTTAGGTGTACAGTTTGATGAGCTTTGACGATGTATGCACCCATATAATCATCACCATAATTAAGCTATAGAGTACTTCTGTCAAGCTCCACTCCCCCACCACCAAATTCCCTTATGACTCTTTGCAATCAATTCTAACCCCTTCTCAAGAAACTGCTGGTCTAATTTTTGCCATCATAGTTTTGCCTGTTCTAGAACTTCAGATAAATGTACTCATACAGCAGGTATTCTTTTATGTTTGGTTTCTTTTGCTTAGAACGTTTTTGAGATTTATCAATGTTGTTGCATGTGTTAGTCATTGAGTCTTTTTCATTGGTAAGCTGTATGAATATTCCACAAATTGTTTATCTATTCATCTGTAAGTAGATATCTGGGTTGTTTTCAGTTTGGAGCTATTATGAATAAAGCTGTCATGAACATTAGTGTACCAGTCTTTTTGTGAACATAGTTTTTTATTTCTCTTGGTCATAGGTTTTCTTTTACTTCCATGAGACCTAAGCCTGAGACATATGGAAATATGTTTAATTTTATAAGAAACTGATAAACTTTTCCAAAGCAGTGACAGTATGTTACATTCCCATCACCAGTGTATGAGAGTTCCAGTTGCTCGACATCCTTTCCAGTACCTGATATTGTCAGTCTTTTTTAATTTTAGCCATTCTAGCAGGTTTGTAGTAATATCTTATTATGTTTTCAACTTACACTTCCCTGATGATTAATGATGTGTTCATATTCTTAGTTTCATGTCTTTACTGGCCACTGTTTGCATATATACTTTTGTGGAGTACCAGTTCAAATTCTTCACCCACTTTTTTTTATCATTTGTCTTATTTTTGAGTTCTTTACATATTTTGGATGTAAGTCCTTTGTCAGATATATATATTGTAAATATTTTCTTCCAGTCTGTGGCTTGCTTTTTTTATTGGTTGCCGCTCACTGGCTGAGCGAGGCACGGGAGCAGCGCTGAGGGTTGTGATCCCGTTGCCGGTCCCCGGTCCGGTACGGGGGCAACACTGAGGGTTGCGATCCGTTGCTGGACACGGAAAAAGACAAAAAGACAAAAAAAAAAAAAAAAGTCAACTGACCCTGCAAGTGTTGGTCTATTTCTGAACTCTTTCTTCCACTGATCTATTTCTCTGTCCTTACATCAAGACCACACTGTCTTGATTATTTAGCTTTGAAGTAAGGCTTGCAATCAGAAAATAAAAGTCCTCAAATTTTGTTTTTATTTTTAAGAATTATTTTGGCAATTCTAGGTCCTTTACACTTTCATGTATCTGTTGGACTCAGCTCGCCAATTTCTACAAAGAAGTCCTCTGAGATTTTGACTGAGCTTCAATTTGGGGAAAATTAGTGTCTTCACAATATGAGTTTTCTAGTTCAAGAATACAATATATTTTCTTTTTATTCGTCTTAAATTTCTCTTAATGATTTGTATTTTTGAGTGTATAGATCTCGCACATACTTATTAAACTTATCACTAACTTTTTCTGACAGCCCCTCTTAGAAGTTGACTATTGTAGAAAGTAATGTCACCCATTATTTGTCAGTTTTATTGGTTTAATTACCAGAATAACAATTTCTTCAAATTAGTGGCAGTGGAAGTGGAGTTGTAACAGGAGAAAGATACTCCCCAATGTCTCCAGTTAGAAGATAACTTCCCGCCATACTAAAAAAAAAACAAAAAAACAAAAAAAAAAAAACATAGCTCACTGAACTCCAACTTGCAAGAATGTCAATACATACACATACAAGGGAGACCATATACGTGAACAGGTCTCCCTGGTTTCAACTATGAAGCTACTTACCAAGATAATTAGGTCTTTAAAATTGAAAGTAGCTCTTTTATGGATTACCCAGTCTACAAATCTACATATAGTTATCACTTAAAAGTTGTCTGATTTATCACTTTAATGGCACTATGAAAATATTTTCCTAGGGCTGGATATTTCTTTTACTGTAATTCTCATACTTTAGTTTGAATCAGTAACAACATTTCTGCAATCACAGAATGCTTGTAGGAGGCCTAAAGGTTAACAGTAGAGAGAAATGTTTTATCACCAGAGTTTTACTTAGATGGTCAAAATTCTCTTGAAAACACTTTTGGGAAATCTAACTACCTCACTGATCTTTTTGCTTTCCACACGAAAATATTGATGATAGAGAGAAAACTAACTTATGAATTATTAAATGTCATATTATCTCTCTTGCCAAATCCCCTGATGGATACTTTATAAATTTTCCTTAATTTGTAGATTACTTAAGATTCCTGAAATAATTATATTATAAATATAATAATAACATATTAACTTATATGGTGCTTCTATTTGTGATCTCAATTTTTTCTCATATCAACCAAATTAGATAAAGAAAGATTAGATATTTTTAACTAATCAGGTAACAAACTCTAAACAAAAGTCAAAAAGCAATATAAAATACGAGGATACTTCAAAGAGTTCATGGGAAGATTCATATTATCTTATAATTCTATGTTTCCATGAACTTTTTGAACTACCCTCATATATAATATATATGTATACATATACATGTATAAAATCTACACTGTCAGGAATAAACACATTGTAATTATATAAGCTTCAGGCCTCCGTATGGTATTAGCATTCTCACTTTACAAACAAGAAACTGGAGCTAATAGTATGTTAGTAACCTTTTCCAAGGTCACATGGCCGAATCAAGAAGATGAGATTAAAATAACAGAGCTAAATCTCTCTCTGTCATACAGATGCCTCCACATTACCCATGACCCTACAGAAGCTTGTAGTCTAAGGAACTTGGGTAGGAACTTCAAAACCAAAAGCTATCAGCTCCACCATGGGCACCACTAGGTTTAAGCCCAAATAGCCAGATGAAACCAATTGAACAATTATCAGTAACCAATCCACGGAGCAGCTTAGCCCAGCCATTCTACAGTTGGAAACAGAGAGCATCTAGAGGGTGCCACATGGATCTTTTCACCTGTTCTCTGCTGCCACAAATATTCAATGAAATCTCCTCAATGTCCCCCAGAAGGCATCTTGGACGAGAAAAGAGAGGGGGATGTAAAAATCTGAATGACTAGTAATTTACTGGAAGAAACAGAGTCATTCCAATAAGGCTGTTATACTGGCCTTGACTCAAATTTCGAATACTCTGGATGTTAACCAAAATGAAAAATATAAACGTAAAGTGGAAGAAGTAATTCCTATTGGCAAGTCTAACATGTCTATAACAACCAGCAGGGTGGGACTCACGAAGACGAGTTATTAAAAAATAGGTGCGACATTTCTTTACATTTCTGAGTTTGGTGTGAGTGATTTTGTGACCTGGTTACAATTTTATACTTTGAATTCATTACTATAAGCTAAAGAAGGACAAACAAAACAAGGAACTACTCTTTTCGCAAATCAAGTGAGCTCAAGTGTTTTCCAAGTCTATAAAACACTCGGTCTTCTTTAAGCTTGCTCATAAAGAATGCTCATGAAGGTTAAAGGAATTTGAGTGATCATTTACTTCCATCTACTGAAACTTCTATAGGGTTTCCATTTAAGAAATAAGTGAATTTTTAGTTTCAATTTGGTTGTCAACATGCAGAAAAAAGAAAGTCTCAAATGAAAGAAACAGTACAATCTGAAAATTAAACATTAAGGGAAAAGGCCATTCCTTAAAGTGTGGCCTTTACTGTCAATCGGAATTTGTATCTAAATTGTAAAAACAGAAGAAAAAAGTCAGCTTTGCTGTGAACTGCCAAGGGAATTGCCTTTATTCTGCCAAATGCTACAGATGGTTTCCTTACAGAGACTTCCGTCTCATGTTCACACTTGTTTATTTCCTGCACCTAACTCTCAGCCAAGCACTGAAACAGGTACTTCGCTGATCTTCTGAACGTGACTTTAAAATTACTTCATTTTAAAACTTCAAGCCAAGCAGGAAAAGTGGGACCAAGTACTTTTCTTCCCTTCTTTTAACCTTGAATTTGCAGCTGTTAAATCAGTTTAAAGCCAATTAATGCTACCTGTTGCTAAGTGATTCAAGAAACCCCAGGAAGAAATTATTACCTAAGTTTGTAAAACAAAATATTAAATATTTTTGAAATGTTTCAATATAAATCTTTGTTCTGTCATACAAATAATTCATTTTGAAGGGTGTCTTGAGGAAGACATCTTATTTCATAAATAGATCAGAAATAGCTGCTCATATATTTATATATCTTGTTTCAAGATATTTCTGCTAAAACATCTTCTTTTAAAAAAAATTCACTGACTGTTTATTGAGTGCTTATTATGGACACTCTATTAGGCGCCCAGGAAACAAAGACACACTAGGGCATTTTGTGAAGACTGCATTCTCCCTGGAGGCGGAGTGAAGAATTGGGAGTCTTTTGCCAGAGACAAAGTCCTATGGAGGCAATGGAGGTGTTGATGAGGGGTGGATTGGAGACAAACTCAAGGAATAGCATCAATAGAATTTGTTATCAAATTGGATGTGTTGATGAATAAAAAGTCAGGAATAGCCCCCTGGTTTCTACTTTGGGGGATCAGGCAGTGCTATTCAATGTGATCAGAAATGTCAGAGTTAGAGCAGTACAGCATGCTCCACGTTATCCCAGAGATGAGATCTGAAAGAACTACTATGTACAGTAAGGCATGCTGTCAGAGACAATCACATTCAAAGACACTTTCAGAGCCCCAGTGGTTTGTTTCCCAAATGGAAATATGTGAACCTACCTCAGAATCTGATAAACATAAGCACTGGCCAGGTGGCAAATGCACCAAGTGGTGAGAAAGCCTCCCTCACGCTGAGGACTCTCTGGTCTGGATTGTATTGCAGCACAGGTCAGCCCACTGTGCGGGCTGGTGCTCTTGAATCCATTCTAATTATTAAAGGGGGTTCACTGCATGAAAAGGGGCCATACATAGTGAACCCACTGAACAGAGAGCCACATGTCTTGGGTTCCACCTCAAACTCTTGCATCTGCAGCTTTTGGGAAAGGAAAGTCATGTCACCTCTCCATCCGTTAGCTTCATTATCTGTAGAATTAGGATCCACACTCACTGCCAGCTATTAAAGTCTATAATTTTCCTTCTCATGTATGGACACTGCAACTTATAAAATGAGGAGAAACTGGCTGATATGAATGCTATACTTTCGTTTTTCAAAGTAAATGAAAATGTTCAATTTCTACCCAAGTCAATGAGAATTTATTTCATATTTTGTATAGTACATGTGTGGCATTCTGAGGGGATAAAGAAATGAACAAGACAGTGACTAAGACCTCTAGTAATGCCATTTTAATGTCACAGTATGAATATACGCACAATTTAGAATTCCTAAAGATAAGATTATTCATTCTGCTAGTTCGGATTGTAAGAAAACCATGGCAGTTAGGCCACCATGTTCATAGAATTAATTATATACATACTTTTAAATAGAGTTAACTTTTAAGTGACTTCCCACTAAGAAATAAAGTATGTATTTGGAGGGCAAGAAGTTAAAATTTTCTGCTTTCAATAGGAATCAACCTAATAATGTCATAAACTAAGATTGTCTCCTGATTCTGATTGAAAGGCTTCACCTCTGCCTCATACTCCAGCTCTTTTCTTGGCAGAGAAGAAACCATTTCAAAAAATTATTAAGGAAGTAATAAAGAACTATTTTGTACATTCATGACAGTCACGGTGAGGGAAATTTTCTGTCCTGTCCATATCAGTATGTCCAATGTAAAGTCATCAATTCCATACCTGCTAGCTTTTTAAATAAGAACTACATTAAAATTATAAGTAAAATTTACAAAGTTTACTTCGATCTATAAAGCTGGTTGAAACAGATTAGATTAGATGGATTTCCACTGAGATAAATGTTTCACAATATCTGTTGTGACTAAGCAGCTCCTTGTTTTTTTCTAGAACACCAGCAGCTACTATTAACAGGTATCTAAAATATGTTCCTGGAGTTTCAGCTACATTCTCTAATCCTTCCAAGAAACAAAGTAGATATTATTACCGATGAGAGACCAGAGACCCTGAGAATTTACATGACTTGTCCAAGGCCACACAGAAATAATAATTAATGATGTGACCATATCTTCTCAAGTCCATTGAGCTTCAAAGCCTGCTCTCTTCTCATTAAACAAAATGTCTCTTTAGCCCTTATATTTTTCCCCTTCAGAGCTTTTTCTTGAACTTCTCTTTCTCACAGCAGTTAAACCATCCATTTAAAGGTGTCAGACAACCTCAGTGTTCCAAGGTGAGCTGTCAGATCTCATTTGCTTCATCCTGTCTACCTTTGTTTATTCCTTCTTCCTCTAACATCTTACTTTTCCAAAGCCGTGAGCAGATAAAACCAGCTATTTCAATCACAACAAAAGTATCTTATATACTATTTGAAAAGAAAATATTTGTATATTCCTTGGTAGTACTGAATATGCAATAAGGTTATAAAAATAGAAGAATGCTAACTATGGGAGCAAAATTAATAAACCTTCTTGGGAAGTTTAATCAAATCCATGCTGGCTCTCTAATCTGTTTCTTTAGTATCCTATTTTTAAATGCTCTTCCAATTAATCCTACATATTCATGGGGATAATCCCAAGGGCAGGATAATCCTTATATGTTCCTTGTGTCTGACGACTCACTCATTCACCATCACCAAAGTCTGAAATCACCCACAAGCAGCCAAACTGCCTGTCATCACTCTTATCCAGGCTGGGATTTCCTCCCATCCCTGAAACGCCAGCCTGCCTGCTATGCATCCACTTGAGGCTTAAAATAAGGAAATGTTATGAATCTTTTCTTAGAAATCTCTTCCATATTACATTTTTCATTCTCACTGAAATGCATGCTCAGTCCTGCATTTCTCACTATCCCTGAGATCTCCATTTTCTGAAGATTTTTGTGTTGCCTTCTGACATTCAATCTGTGAGGGAAAGAAAACCCTCCTATTTTCCATTATCGGAAAGTGTCCCTTCTGGTCATACCGTCATGGCTTGTGTGCATTCTACTCTACTAAACAATTCATCCAAGAGGCTGCAGTCAAAATCATGCTCGGTCACCACCGTGGCTGCTCTTTTTTTTCCCTCTGTCTCTCTGTTTCTCAATTGTGCATAATGTAACTTTATTCTCTTTCGACAATTTATCCTTAGTTCTTTCATCCTCTTTTCTGCCTATGTAGATCAAGGCAGCCAAGCTCAAATGTTATGCTTTTCTTCATTTTTGTCCACATTGACCGTGATTCTTTGAGCGAGCTCCTCACTTTCATCTCACAATTGCATGTTTCTTAATCAAAAATTTGAATCATTAAAAACACTAGCCCACTTATGTGAAAAAAAGATCTGTTATCTCCATTAGCTATTCATATTCATTCATCTGTATGAAATATACTTTAAAAACTTTGCATTAAAGTAAAAGAGAGAACAATAAATATTCAAGTATTTACCCATGTGATCTGCCCTGTAAAATCACACAATAAAAATAACTTCATATGTAAACAAGATTTCACCCTTCACAATAAAATATTTATTTTAGAGGATAAAAGAAAATGACGTTAGTCTTATGTGTTAATCATAAAAATATACATTCAATCATAGGAAAACAAATCATTTTTTCTAGCTCTTTAAAAATATTTTAATTGTGCAAAATCATCATAATTCTCCGCACTCACCTGCCATTGGCCAGCTGTGGCCACCCACCCGCTGGTAGCAGCCGCACTGCAAGTGCGGGGCTGGTGGCTGCGGAGCCATGTGTGGTGCAGGATGGTGGACAGTGTGTATTGGACCCGCTCCCTGGTGCTGGATGTAGTGTGTGGTACTTGGTGAGCTCGGACGAGGGCCGGGGAGGGGGGCTTGAAATAATAAGCTTGAAATGCCAGACCTTCCCTGGCACACTGTAGAAGGAATCAGAAGTCCCAGGGAGATGGAAATGCTGGATTGGATTTGTTATATGCAAGCTGCTTAGTAAAGGGTGTATTTTCCAGATCCCCTTAAAATTAAAAGTAAGGGGGTCTGGAAAACACTCCCTTTACTAAAGCATTAAGAAGTGCGTTGGTGAGGGCCACCAGCATCCTTCACTTGCTCTGATGACTGTCCTCTGTAGACTATAGATGCTGGTGGGGGATGCTGGATGAATCCGTGGAACTGGATTCCCTGACCTCAATGAGACTAATGGCATCCTAGGGGTACCTGGTGGTGTAAAAGCCAAGTGGTTGTGCTTCACAATCCAAGGCAAGGTAGTACAATAGCCTTTAATAAAGCGCAGGGAGAGAATAGTCATCAGGCGGAAAAGATGACAGCCCTGAGGACAAGGGTCAAGAACCTGGTAAGAGGACAGCGTGGGTTGAGGTCGACTATTGGGACGCCAGGTATCAGTCAGTGCTTCTTGAGTTGTGTGATCTCTCACGCCAGCACCAGCTATGAGTGACCAACCAATAGTTCCCTGGTTTCTCTGTTCCCTGCGTGGGCCAAGTGTCATCATCAGACCCTACTGAGAATTAGCAAAAACCCTGCCCTAGAATTCTCTCACTATGAAATTCAAGTTCATCTAATTATTGTTTCCACGACTCTGTTATGCCTACAAAAATAGGATTTTTATAGTTTATCTGGCTTTTTCCTAGTCATTGTGTTGAGCATCGGGCTGTTGCAACATCTATATCCTAACAAGAAGCTGAAGTCATGGCACGTTTGTTTTTTAACAGCTTTTATTGAGATATAATGTACATGCCATACAATTCACCCTTTTAAAGTGTGTGATTTGATGGATTTTAGTACACTCAGAGTTTTGCAATCATCACAGCAATTGTAGAACACTTTCATTAATCCAAAACTAAATCCTTTAGCCATCATCCCCAATTATTCCATCCCCTCCAACCCTAGGCAATCATTAATCTACTTTATTTTCCTACAAATCTCCTTATTTTGGACATTTAACAAAAAGGGTATCATACATTATGGGGTCCTTTGTGACTGGCCTCACTTCACTTAGCATAATGTTTTCAAGGTTCATGCGAAGTTGTAGCATATGTCAGTTCTTTGATCCTTTTTATGACTGAATAATGTTTATTTACATGGATATCCCACATTTTGTTTATTCATTCATCATAATACTACTATGACCATTTTTGTTCAAGGTTTTTGTGGATGCATAGTTTTATTTATCTTGGCATATATCCAGGAGTGGAATTGCTGGATCTTGTGATAACGCTACACTGAATCATTCAAGAAACTTTCAGGCTGTTTCCAAAGTGGCTGCACCATTGTACAGTTTTCCCAGCTGTGTATGAGGGTTTTAATTTCTCCATATCTTTACAACACTGTTTTTATGCATCTTTGTGATTACAGCATGGTAGTGGGTGTGAAGTGATATCTCATTGTGAATTTGATTTGCATTTGTCTGATGACTACTGATGTCAAGCATCTTTTGATGTGCTTATTGGCTATTTGTATATTTTCCTTAGAAAACTGTGTATTCAGATTTTTTGCCAATTTAAAAAAATGGGATATTTATCTTTTTATTATCGAGTTCTAATTTTTTTTATATAGTCTGGGTACAAGCTCCTTATAAGATATAAGATTTGTAAAATTTTTCTCCAGTTCTGTGGTTTTCTTTTCACTTTCTTTCATTTCTCTTTTTACTTCGTCGATGGCATTTTTTGAACCACAAAAGTTTTTAATTTTGATGATGTTCAGTTTGTCCATTTTTTCTTTCATTGCTTGTGCTTTTGATGTCATGCCTAGAAAACCATTGCTTAATCTAAGATCATGAAGACTTACACTTATGTGTTCTGAGGGTTTTATAGTGTTAGCCATCCCCCAGCTTGGTCTTGAAGCATCTAAGGGGAGAGGCTGATGGGACCCAGAGCCCGCGCTGGGAGGAAGGGGGTGCTGTGGGGTGTGAGAGGAAGAGCAGCTGGCAAGCAGGAGTGACCTGGATGGGACCCCATTGGGAGGGGGCAGCTACACTCCCAGGATAAGTGAAGGGACCCTCAAAGAAAGGAGCAGGTGGAGAAGCATCTGGAGGACTGGATGAGGGTCTCGTCAAAGCTGCTGGGGCACCAAGTGAGAGCCCGGCCCCTTTCCCCAAGGGAGTCCCTCCCTAGGGTGGGCGGGGACAGTGATCACAAGTGTTATTGTGACTCCACGCTTCCCTGTGTTCTGGTCACGCCCCTATTCCTTTCACCTTTCACATCCACCAATGGGCTGTGAGCACTGAGGCCACGCCCACTTCACTGTTGCCTAGCTCTGCCAATTCCCACTGGCTCTGGCTCAGTTGCACATCGGCACCATTAGCTGAAGGAAGTGATTCCCCAGTGCTTGGATGGTGGTGATGCAGCCCCCCCTTCCCTTTTCCCTGCCCTGATATTTCACAGGAAACCCGACAGAGGAAACTGGCCGTGGCCAAGAATAAGGTACAACATGTTGGGTCACAGGCCCTGGACCCAGGCTGAGGCCCCTCTGATGGTGGGACAGGGAAAGGACTCTGTCACTTCAGAGGCACACTTCAGAGGCATTCTGGGACCAAGAATGCCTTTCAGTCAGTGCTCTCTGGAGAGAGACGTGCTGATCTTTGGTGGAACAAATCCGGGGCAACTGAACTTCACAGCTTGAATCTTGCCCAGATCATCTCAATCTGGGTTGCCACAGGATTCATAGGGAGCATCTTTCTAAAGCATCAGATTGCTTGATTCTTTCAAGAGAGAAAAAACCTATTAACGTATTTACGAGTGATATTTACCTGGATTTGTAAGATCGTAATAGACTGTGTGTTCGGAGTTTTTTCGTTAACTTGTGGATTTTTTGTGTGTTCTATACAAAAGTTGCTAAGACACTTTATGTTGAAGTGATGTTGGAATGGGTCAAATGCTTCTTCTGCATCTATTGAGATAATACTAAATTTCAAAAGAACTATGCTTTATAAGCTAAAATGTACTTAAAAGAAGATACAAACCTCCATAGATATTAATAAATGTAATAATGTCTTTTACAACTACCTTTCTGTACATTTTATATTGACTTTTCTCTTTAGTATCATACTGAACTCAAAGATGCTCACAGACTCATCCAGTTCAATTAAAATAATTAATACCCAGTGGGGTTCTCAGAGTGTGGTCTTTGGACCATCAGCAGCTTCACCTGGGAATGTGTTAGAAATGCAGATTCTTGGGCCCTATTTCAGACTTACTAAATCAGAAACTCTGGAGGTGGCCCCAGCAATGTGCATTTTAACATCTCCAGCTGGTTCTGATGCTCACTCAGCTTTGAAAACCACTAATTTATGCTGCATATGAAGATGTTGGTATGTAAATTGTCATTACATGGGCAGTGGGAGCCCACTCTGAGTTGTTCTACTCCAGACATTTTTAAAAAGCATCTTTGCTTTCTGGAAACAGTAAGATTTTCCAGACTCAAAGTGATATTTTTTCTCTTCCCTAAGGCGTTCAATCAGTTCCTACTCTCCAAGGAGACTTTTTTTCCACCTGGGGAAATTAGAGAACAAAATCCTAGTGCTAGCGATGCTCACATGTATTGGGGGTGACCCAAAGAACAGCTGCTGATGCTGGGCCATGTTTAATGAGAGATCTTACAGGTTCTGTACTCTTGCTGGTTTTCCCTCTATTTAAGTTGCTTCTGGTCAAGATGGAGGAATAGATGGTCCCCAGCGTCACTCTCTCCCACAAATCAACCAATTTACAACTATTAAAAAGCAATGACAGGACCAGCCTGTGGCTCACTTGGGAGAGTGTGGTGCTGATAACACCAAGACCACGGGTTCAGATCCCTATATAGGGATGGCTGGTTAGCTGACTTGAGAGGGTGTGGTGCTGACAACACCAAGTCAAGGGCTAAGATGCCCTTAACAGTCATCTTTAAAAAAAAAAAAGCAATGACAGCCAAGCTGGAGCCACTAGGGATCAGGGGAAGAGGAGAAGAGACCTATGGGGTGCATGAAGGTGGGAGAAGCCACAGTGAGAGAAAGAAAGGACTGCTCTGTTTTAAGCCGCAACCACTTCAAGGCTGGCCCTGGTGAGTGCATGGAGCAGGAGCTGACAAAAGCCAAAGCTGTGCCCTTTGGATGAAGTTGCTTGGAGGCTGCAGGGGAGAAGAGGGCCTTGGTGTCCCCCAGGCCAGCAAGACAACTAATAGGGTTCCCATGGAACCACATAGGAGTGAGGAGCCAGAACAGCTGAAAAAAGGAGCCACTCAGAGGCTGGAAAGTCATCACAAGGGACTGGCACACAGCCCGTCCTATGGCAAGTGTTTAGAGCATGGGGGGTAGGGGAGATGGGCCACCAAGGGAACACTGGGGTACAGCATGGACAACTGATCTGCCCCCAAATCAGCATAGAACCATTCAGTGGAGACTGGTCAGGAATATAGAAGTTCAGGGGGTACAGTTTGCTGAAAAGACTCAGGCCCAGCCAGAGTTCCTTCACAGCCCAAGTGCACTGGATCTCTCAAGTCCTGGAAGTACCCATAAAGTCAACCATTAAAACCCAAGCTGCACAAAAGCCTTCCCCAGGGAATAAGCAGCAAAGCAACAATTTAGCTCAGCCACGGAGCTCAAGTGCTGCACAGGAAGTTCCCCCATTTTAGAAGTAAGCAAAGGAAAGTTTTATTAAACACTAAAATTTTCTACTACACTGACAACATAATTTCATTGTTTCTTTCTCATACAAAGTTACCCAAACTCTTAATGTTTAAAAAGTTGTTACATTAGACTGTATTTCCTTCTCAAAAGGTCATCTTCTGAAGTGCATTTTGAGAGGATGAAAGGATCATTAGGGGAGAGGTAGGGATCGCTTTCGGGGAGTTCCTCTCTCACTCTTCCCCACTCAGAGGACGTCAGGATGGGGTCATGAGGAATGTTGTTTCCACAGCCCTGGGAACCCCTGTTGCTGGTCTGTTTTTTTTTTATTATTATTGAAAACACATCATTGCTTTATTTATATTTCATTGTAATTACTATGGTCCCCTTTAAATTTTCTCTACCAGGAGATTCTGAAAAAAAAAAAATGCTCCTTAGAAGAGAACTTTGCAGTCTTCTGCTTCTCTCCACTGGCACAGTGCTGGCGGGACGTCGGCCCAGGTTATGTGCGGTTCCCTTCCTCATGTCTACTCGTGTGAGCACCTGCTGAGAACACAGGAAGAGTAATCGCATCGGAATGCACGGAACAGTACCGCGGGTGCTAGAGGTGGAGAAGCCACTGCCTGGTCCTCAGAAGGCCGTGGTTTACCATTTCACAGCTGCAGTAATGTCCTCCATTCTCAGCCTCAACTCCCAACCAAAGCAGATGTTCACCTAAAATACACCTTGGGTAGTGGGCATTCTTTAAGAGGCGGAGGCAGGGGAGGACAAATAAGGGTCAAATGAGAATTTTGCTCATTCTGGGGAATTTTAGATCTCTCTCTCTCCTTTTGGTGGCTGGATGGTGAGGGGATCCAGACTCTTGACCTTGGTGTCATAACTCTGTACTCTATCCAAATGAGCTAATTGGCCAGCTCTATTTTTTTTTTCTAAAATGGTGGAAGTAGTCTCTTGCACTAATAGCCTGTTCGTTTATTATATTTCAATAATATTGGACTATGTATTGGACTAAGTGGTCTATATCTCAGAAGGTTTAATCAACACCACTTATAAAATAATCAAGCGTATGAGTTAATCATCCTCTTTGGGGCAAGGGAGAAATTTTTTTTTTTTCCCATGGAGACTTACAAAGCCTATGTCCACATTTAGGAGTGTCAGTGATGTGCGACAGTGTTGAGAAGACCTACTGGAAACGTAGAGAGAAGGAGATGTACATCTTCAGAAGGAAGAGCCAGGTTCACATCTGCCCGAAAAATGACTCCCTGGGTGATCTTTGGAGATTTGACCTCTCTGTATCTCAGCATGTTGGTTTATTAGGACTGGCAAAAAATTGCTCTTCCTTAACTCATAATCATGTAGGGCTAAATGTGAGAGAAAGATTTCTGTTTTCAGAAGACAATGTAAAAAAAAAAATGTCAAATTGTATGATTATTCTTATTTGCTAATACATTTATAAATACATTTGTAAATGTAGACTTTTTACATTTGTGGTACACTGACAGTTTATAAAGGATTTTTCATCTTATTTAAATGTCCCCAAAGCTAAAGAAGTCAGGTCATTTTTCTGATCTTATTTATTAGGAAATTGAGGTTCAGAATAGTTTCACATCCTGCCCACAGCTAGTTAACAGCAGGGCAAGCACCAGAGACCAGGGCTTCTGACTCCTGGTCACTGAATGCTCTTGCCGGGAACCAACTGCGCCTTTACTACTGTTACTTATTAGAAGCATCTGTATCATAATCACTCACTCATTCATTCAACAAATGAAAATTAAGTACCCACCATGTGCCAGGCACTAGGGTACAAAACACTGGTGACATATTTATATGTCACAACTTGCAAAGTTGGTTTGGGTTGCGAAGAAACTGCTAGCTCATTTCTACCACCTGAAATTATTTTTTCCTTGGTGACATTAGGATGTCACATAGGGCTATAAAGTAAGGTTAAGCCCATGTTCTCCTTCTTTCCCATCCAGCTACATATGTGAATGAACCACTCAGAGATTTCTCACGTGCAATCAAATGAGTTGAATGGTCCCTCACTGGGCTGTAGACGGTGGGGATGGTGAGGTAGGGGCAGCATTGGTGGAAAGAGCAGAGAAAGTAGGACAGACCCTGGTTGCGGGGAGTGGACTTGTGGGGACACGTCTCTCTTCTCTTCGTTTCCCAGATGGTGGCAGCAGAAGTTTGTAAAACCTGGCTGTGGGGAAACTCCTGTTTTGAGGCTGCCCAAGAAGTGTGATGGGTTGTTTTGGTTTAAAACTCACATTAAAGTACTTTTTTTTTTTTTTTTTTTGGCAGCTGGTGGGTATAGGGATGGAACTCTGGACCTTGGAATTATTAGCACCATGCTCTAACCAACTGAGCTAACTGGCAAGCCCTTTTCTTTAAGAGTTAGCAGGTTGACAACACACCTACCATAGGATCCAGTCTTTCTGCTCTAATATATTTACCCAAGAGAAACAAAAGCATCTACTCATACTTGTACAGCAGCTTTATTTATAATAGCCCAAATGTCTACCAACAGGTGAATAGATAAATAAATTGTGGTCTATCCATGTAGTGGAATACTATTCAGCAAGAAAAAGGAGTGAACTTACACAGAGCAACATGGATGAATCTCAACGTAATTACAGAAGAGAGAATGTACTGTATGATTCCATTTATATACCATTCTAGAAAATGCAAGCTAATTGACAGTGATAGAAAGTAGGTCAGTGGTTGCCTGGGAGTGGGGATGGGACAGGAAGGCGTGGGAAGAGATTGTAGTATGGCAGGAGGAAACCTTTGGGGGTGGTGGCTATTTTCACTATCTTGTGAACATATGTCAAATGTTATCAAATGGTTACTCTAAATTTGTACAGTTTACTGTACATCAATTATATTGAGAGAAACCTGTAAAAAAAATCACACTGAAGTGTTTTTCTTTCTTTAAAAGTTCATTTGCTGTTGTGGATTGAATTGTATCCCCCAAATTTTATATACTAGAGGCTTAATTACACTGTAACTGTAAAGGGTGGGAAATCCTATTATGGTAATTGAAAGGCGGGGCCTTGAAGAGATGATTAGATTCTGAGGACAATGCCTAGTGAATGGGTTAAAAGTGGTGGTCATGGGCATGGTTCTGAGGGCTTTAAAAGAAGAACACATGAGGGGTTAGTCTCTCTCTCTGCTTCCACCATCTTGCAATGTGAGCCCCCAGGTCTCTTTTGCTACCACCAGATGTATTCCCTGGACTTTGGACTTCCCAGCCTCTTCAACGGTAAGCAATAAATTTCATTTTCTTATAAATCACCCAGTTCCAAGTATTTTGTTATAAGCAACAGAAGTGGACCATACACTTGTCTTCTCTGCCTGACTCTATTTATTCAGTTTTCAGAGTCTCTGCCAGGCCTTCTTCAAGGAGGGCCTTTTCTTCTGGAATATTCTGCATACATTCATCCTTCATTTGTTATAAATCACTGGTGGTCCGGCTGGAAAGCAGGCGCTGTGTGAGAGGGAGCTCACTTGGGGTCATGGAAAGGGGTCACTGGGGAGTTAGACAGATATGGAGTGAAGCACAGTCTCCCATTGGCTGGGTCACATCAGGCAGATTCTCTGCTTTTTGAACTTCAGCGCATTAGTCTGTTTCTATTGCTTATAAATACCTGAAACTGGGTGATCATAAGAAAATGAAATTTATCACTTACAGTTTCGGAGGGTGGGAAGTCCACAATCCAGGGAACACATCTGGTGAGGTGACTCTATAGCAATGCAGGGTGTCACATGGCAAGAATGGCAGAGCAGAGAGACTAACCTCCTCATTTACTCTCCTTTTAAGCCCTCCAAACCATGCCCATGACCACCATTTTTAATCCATTCACTACGGCAGGGTCCTACAACCCAATCACTTCTTCAAGGCCCCACCTTTCAGTTACCATATTAGGATTTCCTACCCTCTTAACAATCACAGTGAGGGCCAAGTTTCTAATACATAAAACTTGGGGGACAGAATTCAAGCTTCAATGAGTTTGAGGGGGACATCCAATCTACTACACTCAATTTCCTCATGTGTAAAGTGAAAATCTTAATACCAACTTCATCGGTTCCTCAAGAGGACAGAAGAAGAGAAATGTGGAGGGTCTGATAGGTGTCAAGTGCCAGGCTTGCTTCTCTTCCTTTCTCCAGACTGTGCCAGGGACACCTGTTTGCTGGAGAAATCCTAGGCTTTTCTGGGACTTTTTAGGATAGTTAGAGCAATGGCATTTTGTTTGATGATGGTGATTTTGTGGGTCTGGAAGTGATGAAGGGCATGTGCTTGCTCTTGAAAAGGGAAACAGAACAGAAGTTATGAACAGAAGTTCCTGATAATCAGGAGGGCAAACTACATAGATGGTTCTGTCTTTTAAAAAAATTATTATTGAGGTATATTTTATGTACACTTAATAAATCTTAACTGTACAGTTCAGTGGGTTTCGTCACTCATATAATCATCACCCAAATCAAGACACAGAACATTTCTGTACGTTCCCTGTGCCCCTTGTCACTGGGGCGTGCCCCTCCCTGGAGGCAGCCATTGATCTGACTCATAGCTCCATGGATTAGTTTCACCTGGTTCTGGACGTGGATTCACATCAATGGAATCATATAGTATGCACTTCTATTAGTTTTCCAGTTGCTGCTGTAACAAATTACCACAAACTTAGTGGCTTAAAACAACACACACATTTATCATCTTACAGTTTTGCATGTTAGAAGTCCAGCAAGGGTCTTGCTGGGCTAAAGTCAAGGTGTTGGTAGAGCTGTGTTCTTTTCTGGGGTCTTTAGGGAAGAATCTGTTTCCTTGCCTTTTCCAGCTTTGGGAGACCACACATTTTTTGGCTCTTGGTTCTTTCTTCCATCTTCAAAGCCAACACTGTTGCATGTCTACCATCCTTCTGTAGTCGTATCATCCTCTGACCACAGCCAGGAAAGGTTTTCTGCTTCTAAGGACTCATGTGATTAGACAGGGCCCACCTTAACTTTCATCATGTCAAGTCCCTTTTGCCACATATGGCAACATTCACAGATTGTAGGGATTAGGATGGACATCTTTGAGGGGCTGTTATTCCGCCTACCACAGCACTCTTGCAAAGAGAATGTTTCTAAGATTCACCATGTTGTGTGTATCAGTAGTTTGTCCGTTTGATTGTAGTATTGTTACATAAATATACACATATATAGTTGTGTGTTCATTCTTCTGTTGACAGACATTTGGGTTGTTACCTATTTTTGCTGTTGTGAATAAAAATTTATTCTTATATTGTTTTTCATTTCTCTTGGGTAAATACATAGGGCTAGATTATAAGGTAATTGTGTGTTTGACTTTTCATGTGTTTATTGGTCATTCATATACTCTCTTTTGTGAGGTGTATGTTCAAATGTTTTGCCCATTTTTAATTTTACCAGGTTGTCTTTTTATTATTAGTTTGTAGATGGTCTTTCTATGTTCTAAAAACAAATCCTTTGACAAATATAGGTATTGCATTATTTTATTCCAGTCCATGGCTTGGATTTTCCCTTTTTTGCAATGGTGTCTTTGATGAAGAAAAGTTTTTAATTTTAATGAAGTCTGATTTCTCAATTTAAAAAAATGACTAGTGTCTTTTTGTATCCTGTCTAAAAAAATCATCTCTACATCAAAGTCATGAGGATATTCTACTATGTTTTCTTCTGAAAGCTTCATGGTTTTAGCTTTTACATTTAGGTCTGTGATTTATTTCAAATTAATTTTTGTGTAGGGAATATGGTAGACCTTATATTTGTTTTTTTTTTTTTTTTCTGTTCTCCAGCACCACTTGTTGAAAAGACTTTTCTTTCTTAATTGAAGTACATTGATATCTTTCTGATAAATCAATTAATCAAATATGTGTATAACTATTACTGGGCTCTATTCTGTTCCAGTGGTCCATTTACCTATACTTGGCCAATACCACACTGTTTTAATTATTGTAGCTTTACAGCAAGTTTTGAAATCAGGTAGTGTAACTTTATCCTTCTTTAATATGTTTGTGGTTACTATAGGTCAATTTTGGGCTTATGTCACTGTTATGGGTTAAATTGTGTTCCCCAAAAGATATGTTCAAGTCCTGACTCCTTCATGGTACCTGTGAATGTGACTTTATTTGGAAATAGGGTCTTTGCAGATGTAATTGAGTTAGGATGAGATCATAGTGGATTAGGGTGGGCCAAATACAATATGACTGGTGTCCTTATAAGAAGAGAAGAAACACAAAAACACAGAGGGAACACCATGTGAAGACAAAGGCAGAGATCAGAGTGATGCCTCTACAAACCAAGGAATGCCAAAGATTGCCAGCAAACCACAAGAAACTATGAGAGAGGTATGGAGCAGATCCTCCCTCAGAGCTTCCTAAAGGAACCAACCCCGCCAACACCTTGAGTTCAGACTTCTAGCCTCCAGAACAGTGAGAGAATACATTTTTATTGTTTTAAGCCACCCAGTTTGTAATATTTTGTTTCAGCAGCTCTAGCAAACTAATACAGTCACTGAAACACAACCTAAACTTGCTTAAGCAACAAGGAAACAACTTTCTCTTAAACTTACAAGCCCAGAGTTGAGGGGTTTCTGGTGAGATCTGTTGCGGCATTAGGTAGTAGGATTAGGTTCAATTGTTATGGTTGGAAACCACCAAAACAGTGGCTTACACAAGATGGACATTTTATTTTATTTTTCTCTTACGTAGGTGTTGGAAGTCCAGGGTTGGTTGGTATAGTGGTTCTATGACATCAATATGTAAGATTCTCTGTCTTTCTGCTGCCTCCTCAATACGTGGCTTTTACCTCGTGGTGTGAAATCTAGCTTCATGTCCATCTTTCATCCAGCAGGAAGGAGCAAGGGTGAGGGAGCCCCTCTCTCCTCTCCAGGATGTGTTGTGGAAGTTTCAAGGACACCTCTGCTTACAGTCTGTTGTTCAAGATTTAGTCACATCACCACTCCTAACTGCAAAACAGGCTGGGAACATACTCCTTATTTCAGAAATCCATGGGCCCACCTATTTATTGGTAAATAGAAACGGGAGATCCAATATTAGGAAACAATTAGAAGTTTCTTCCACAGGGTGCCTGTAGAGAAACACCAGGCACAGAAGTCCTATAGGTGATTGGACATAAGAGACCTGAGGGAAAAAAAATCAGGTCTGGAAATAAAGATTTGAAAGCTTATAAATGTTAGTTACAATTTTGAGAGGGGACAAGATGGCCTGGAAAGAGTATAGAGTGAGAAGAAAAGGTCAAGGAGAGACCTGCAGGAAACCACAGAGTTGAATGACTATACAGAGAAGGAGAATTCAGCAGGGGCCCAAGAAGAAATGACGAGGCAGTCAGATGGACACTCAGGACAAGTTTCAAGGAAAGAGTGGTCAGCAGTGTACAGGAAAAGAGATGCTGCTACGGTCTGAACGCATCAGACCATATGTTGAAATTAATATGTTGGGACTTAATTGCAAATGTGATAGTGTTAAGAGTTAGTGCCTTTAGGAGGTGATTAAGTCATGAGGGCAGAGCCCACATGGATGGGATTATGGCCCGTAGAAAAGGGCTTGAGGGAGTGGGTTCATTCCCACCTGTCCCTTCTGCCATGTGAGGACACAGCAAGACCTTCACCAGACACTGAAACTAGGACCTTGTTCTTGGACTTCCCAGCCTCCAGAACTGTGAGAAGTCAATTTCTGTTCTTTATAAATTATCCAGTCTCTGGTATTTTGTCATAGTACCAAAAGCAAACTAAGACCGATGCCAGTTAAGATAAAGACCTGGCTCTTTCGTCTCTGCCGCCGCCATGCCATCCAGACTGAGGAAGACCCGGAAACTAAGGGGCCACGTGAGCCACGGCCACGGCCGTATCGGCAAGCACCGGAAGCATCCGGGAGGCCGGGGTAATGCTGGTGGCATGCATCATCACAGGATCAACTTCAACAAATATCACCCAGGTTACTTTGGGAAAGTCGGTATGAGGCATTACCACTTAAAGAGGAACCAGAGTTTCTGCCCAACTGTCAACCTTGATAAATTGTGGACCTTGGTCAGTGAACAGACACAGGTAAATGCTGCTAAAAACAAGACTGGAGCGGCTCCAATCATTGATGTGGTGCGATCGGGCTACTACAAAGTTCTAGGGAAGGGAAAGCTCCCAAAGCAGCCTGTCATCGTGAAGGCCAAATTCTTCAGCAGAAGAGCTGAGGAGAAGATTAAGGGTGTGGGGGGGGCCTGTGTCCTGGTGGCTTGAAGCTACATGGTTTGAATGTCTGTAAATCCTAGTATAAGAATATGATAGTTAATTTAGGCTCAGGGCTGGTGAAAGACACAACTCCCCGCCCCTTCTCAGGGAGGGACAAGGTCACACCTGAACAATGAGGTCACTCATCACCTCTGTCACTACGGTCAGGTAGCTGGCAACCATAGGAGGCCCTGGGGCAGAAAATGGAACCCAGCCAAAAAGCTGAAGGGACGAAGGGTTTAACCTCTGCCTTTTGTTTGGTTCTAGGGAAGGAAGCAAGATGAACACATGCACACTAAAATGGGTACACAGATGTTAACTGTAGCACTGTTTAAGATAGAGAAGACTAGAGGCAACCCAAGTGACCATCAGCTAAAGAGCAGATAAATAAATTGTGCTGTGGTCATTCAATGAACTTCCATTTGAGAGATGAAATGATCAAATTAGATGTGTGTGTATCAACCTGTGCAAAAACAATGTTGAATGAAAACAAAGCATGTTGCACCATGAAAGCAGTTATATAAATTTAAAAACTATATAAATGAGTACTACGAGTTTTTTAATGGAAACGTGAAGGAAATGGTTAATGGACTTCTGTGGTCAGCACCCAAGGACGCGTTCACTTGGCGAACTCGCAAACGAGTTAACCAAGAAATGTCAAGAATTGCAAACAATCCTTGAGAACGCTTGAAGTTGTGAGAACACTTTCTTGGGATGTTCTCAGGAGGTGCATTATAGATAACCAAGTGCTTGAGAAGGGAGGTAGCGGCCTTCTGCTCTTGAGAATAGTATAACAGAATTTATGCATTAATGCTTATCTTGCATGCACTAGCTTGCTAAATGTAATAAAAGCTGCAACAGCGGCTGGGTCGGTGCTACTTGCCTGAGAGAGCAGTGGCCCCCCGCTCTTCACCTGCATCTCGTCTGCTGCGTCTTCCTTCGCGTCTCCGATCATTTTAATCAACAGAAACGTAAGCATAGTTTAGGTATAAAAACATGGACTGGGAGAGTACTTACTGTAGTAGATTGAATTATGTCCCCTCCAAAACTCACTGAAGCTTCAATTGTGTCCCCCAAGTTTTAAGTATTAGAAACTTAGCCCCCACTGTGACTGTAAAGAGGGTGGGAAATCCTATTATGGTAATTGAAACGTGGAGCCTTGAAGAGGTGATTAGATTGTAGGACCATGCAGTAGTGAATGGATTAATAATGGTGGTCAGGGGAGTGTTTTGGGAGGGCTTTAAAAGGAAAGTGAATGAGGTTAGTCTCTCTCTGATCCACCATTTTCACAATGTGATACTCTGCCATCATTGTTGCCACCACTGAGGCTCTCACCAGATGTGTTCCCTGGACTTTGGACTTCCCAGCCTCAGAAGCAGGAAGCAATAAATTGCATTGTTTTATAAATCATCCAGTTCCATGTATTTTGTTATAAGCAATAGAAACAGACTAATACACTAACCAAATTCATGGTAGTGGTTGTCTCTGGGGAGGAAGGGGATTAGGATTGGGAAGGGCAACTAAGGGAATTTCAATTTCACCTGTGTTGTTCTATTTCTCTTATTTGGAAAGATTTGAAGAATATGAAAAGCTGGTTAATTTAATTGTTCATCTGGTAAATGTAAACTAAAATCACAGTAAGAAGAGGAAGAAAAAAAGAACTGTGATAAGATACCAGTATACACTCACCAGAATGGCTGATATTAACCAGTCTAACACATATATTGACACAACTATGGGACAACTGGAACTCTTATGCATCACTAGTGGGAGTGTATATTCATTCAACCACTTTGGAAAACTGTTTGACAGAATCATTGAAAGATAAACATATGCCTATCCTGTGGTTCTGAAATTTCAATCTTAGGCATAAACCCAAGATAAGTGAATGTATTAGTCCATTCCTGTTGCTTATAACAGAAACACCTGGAACTGGGTAATTTGTAAAGAAACAATATTTATTGCTTACAGTTTTGGAGACTGGGAAGTCCAAAAGTCCAGGAAATCCAAAGTTCTTATCTGTGGAGAGGCTTATTGGTGGGTAGTGACTCTTCACAGCAAATCAGGGTGTCACATGGCAGATGGTGGAAGCAAATAGAGAGACTACCCTCCTCATATGCTGTCCTTATAAGCCCTCAGAACCACCACCATGAAACCGTCAATTTATTAATCCATCACTAGGGCATGGTCCTCACAATCTAGTCACCTCTTCAAGATCCCACATTTCAATTACCGTTAATACGATTTTCCATCCTCTTAACCCTGTTACAGTGGGGACCAATTCTCCAACACATTAAATTTTGGGGGGACACAATTCAATCCATAGCAGTGAGCATATATGTGCACCAAAAGAAATGTACAAGGATGCTCATGGCAACTTTATTTATAGTAACCAATGACTAGAGGTAATCGAACCAATCTGGTTATTCTACTCCTAGATATATATCCTAGAGACTCCTAATCATGCACCCAAGGAGACAGGTGCAAGAATATTCATTCCAACACTATTTACAATAGCAACAACAACATTAACAAAACATAACTCAAATGATGGATTAATACAACGTGGTAATGTCCATGGAATCTCATGGACATTATATTAAACAAAAGAAGCCAGGCGTAAAGGAAGACATACAGAATGATGTTGTTCTAGGAGTTCTAGAATAGGAAAAGCTAATTCCTGGTGACAGAATTCAGAATGAGGGTTACTTATGGGGTGCTATCGACTGGAAAATGGCATAGGGACCCTTTTGGGGTGATGGTGATATACTACAGCTTCATCTGGATGGTAATTACATAGTTGTATACATAGGTGAAAATTAGCAGACTGTACACTCGAGATTTGTGTACTTTATTGTATGTAAGCTATACCTCAAAAATATCTGAAGCAAACATGACAAAATGTTAATGTATTAAATTGTAGCAGTGGGTACACAAAGTGTTACCCAATTCTCTATATTTTCCTATTAATTAAAAATTACAACTAGGGGGCTGGCCCGGTGGCGCACTGCTGCAGTGCACGGCTTGGGAGCGCGATGGCGCTCC